>NW_026125416.1:0-188030 GCF_943737965.1 Phodopus roborovskii
GATTTATAATTATAGTATTTTCACTAACAGCAGGTGATACTGAGGCTATAGTTCATCTTTTTGTTTGTTTGTTTGGGTTTGTTTTCAAGACAGGGTTTCTCTGTGTAGCTGTATAAGTCCACCTTCCTCTTCCTACCCAGTGCTTACATTTTAAGGCATAATTGCCACCATTTGTGCCCACAAAGCTATGGTTGTTATTCTTTTAAAGTAAAACTTCCTTACACATGGCTGTGGAGTATCAACAACGGATTTTGCATTCCCAAGGTTGATGTTTGAAGATTTTTTTAAAAAAAAAAATTTGCTGGCAGATCATTACCCCTAGATATGTTCCCATTTATCATCTTATCCTCAGAAACATTTTTCTCTAACTCAATTCAAGAACAGAGTACTACAGCTAAAACAAGGCTCATTAAGAGGCAGCAAAGAGCCCCCTTTTTAAATGGCTTTCTTTACATTATCTTAGCCATTTGCAGGCTGATGTTGTCCAAATGCACTCATTAGTTACAGGTATCCTTTACTCTGTTAGATTTCCTTTGAGCTTAGAAAGTCAACAGACTCATTGAGTTGTGTACCCACGTTTTGAAGTTGAAGAGAGATTATTATTAACAAAAGCACATTGGAAGAAATTTTTTGTGTTGTAAGAAGTTTAAACACATAAAGCCATCTTTCATAAATGAGTAGTTTTTATCCAATTATGAGGTCTTGCATAGCTTCTACTCTTTTCTGTCATACAAATTAAATGAAATTAACATAGATACAATTATAGTTTGTAATATTTACAGACAATTTATGACAGCAGATACATAAACAGCTAAAAATCTCTAATGTGAGTTAAAACCTGAGTAATATTGACATAGTGACAATATATCTGGAAATATGTAATGAGTATAAGGTTTTCCACCTGCCGCCTGGGTTTTGTCCTACTACTTCACCTCAGACCCAATTAACACAGAGACTCTGTATTTGATACAATACTGTTGGCCCAATTCTTGTTTCTTATCTGCTAACTCAGCCTTAATTATTAACCCAACTACTGCTGATCTATGTATTTTCACATGGCCTTCTCTTACCGGGAGACGGCAGGCGTCCAGCTCTCTCCACAGACTCTCCTTACCTTTCTACTTCCTATTTCCTCCTTGTCTTTCTCCTATCTTCCTTTTCTATTGGCCAACAGTGCTGTGTGGTCGCAGTATGAGAAACATATACAGAATTGATCTCCCATCAGAAATATTTTGGGGACTAAGTTTGAAGTTGTATGTTTCAGATCTGTATCTCATTCTAGTAGATTCTGACAGTGTGCATGCTGACTGTGGTGCTGATTTTCAGTGGAGACTGTGTTTGGCTGCCCAGCCCCTTTGTAGGGAGGAGAGATAGTGTCACCTTCTTGGTTTTCTTATCACTCAAGGTTAGTCTTAAATGAAAAAAACTGTGTTTAAAATGACTTACTTTTGTACTGGTAATTGTAAAATTTGGGTTTAGGATTGGAACTCTTTGTGTGTGTGTGTTCATGCACGTCCATTGTTATGTACATAGCAGTCAGAAGACAACTTAGTGGAATCATTTTTTGACTGTCAGTCCACCTCTGTGTGGGTTCTGGGCTAGGACAGAAATTATCAGCTATGAAGTGAATCCTACCAGTGAACTACTTTGTCAGGCCCTGTGAGGTTTTATTGTGGTTTTGTTTGTTTGTTTTCCATAGTCATGATTCTTGTTGAAGTCAACGTTATCCTTTGCTCTCTTTACAAATAAAGGTCATGAGGCTTGACAGTAGAACCCAGGGAAACAGAGGAAATGAATAAAATACATGGACACCTAGAACCCAGATTCCCAAACCACTATGGGCCATGCATTTATATACAGTAATAAGGGTACAATTCTGAAAAATTCTTTAGTCTCCTCAATGTTAAAGTTTTTCCCTTTCTTTCTTCTTAAATAACTTTATCTGAGAGCATGTAGTTTCTTTGGTTGTAACTTGGCCTGTAATGCTGATGAAAACAGATGCTTGTCTGCAGTGAAGCTTAGCTCAATCCTTAGATTTAAATATCTAGTCAAACACGAGCCGAAATGTTGGTCATCATAGATATTCAGAGCAAAGGCCATTTTCCTAAGTTTTACTGTCAATCTTTTTCCTCCCAGGTAACAGTTTATTTGGATGTACATGGGCTCAATCCAGCAACATTCAATACTATAATGAATCATTGATAAAAGTCTTGAAACACAGCTTTTGACTTAGGACTCAATGATCTACCAATTTCTAATAAAATTTAATGTAATTCCGTGTCAATCTTTCTTCAGTGTACCATATTCAAAAATTTCTATTAAAATACATTTTAAAATAAATTGGAACATCCACAGTAATTGTTTAAAAATCCAGATAAACTGGGGTGATTATAATCAAGTAATATTTTGATTTACCCAAATTGGAAGCATTACACTAAAAACAGCAACCACTGGAAAGGCTACAGAGATACAAATATATTTCCTGAAAGCTTCATTAAAGATACATAAGAGCTCCTTTTTCTTTTCACTACTTTGTCAGCATTTGGAATGGCTCCCTCATTGCCTTCTGAAAACAGATGGCGTTGTCCTTATGCTCTACACCAAAGCGTTTCTTTTACCTTTTATTTGGGAAGCAGGAGCTTAGTAGAATCGGTAAAAACGACAAACCGCTTGGGCCGGCTCTCAGGCCATTCGGTGAGGGCGATAGGAAACTACGTTAGGCCAATAAACTGGTTTGCGCGCTTATAGTGAAGGGCAAGCCTTCTAGAGAAATATCTCAGGTGAATGAGGTAGCTGAGAAAAGGGGAGTTTCTAATATGCAGCCCCGTCTTCGAGTCTGTCCGGCAATGAAACGTGCTGAGTAATTCCCCAAACTCTTGTACCTGTCATGGAGCTCTTTCCCCCTGTCTGCTGCTGCCCCTGGCTCTCCGCCAAACTTGACCCTTCTTGACTGTTTCTGTAAAATCTTAGCTTGTCAAGAACCCCACACATTAATATGTATTCCCTCCTGTTTATGCAAACGTTTAGTGGGTAATATAAGGATAATCTTAACTTATAGGATAGATTTTAACCATACTTGACATATCAAATAGTTTCATTAAGGCTTAACTACTCCTAAAAAACTATAGATATTGATGTGTGTATGCCTATAAATAATATATGGCTATCATATTCCTGAAAATTTCCTAAAGATGTAAGCATTGGCATATAATTTTATTTTCTATTGGAAATATAGAAGGACTATTAAAAGATCTGCACTGAATACTGTTTTGACTCATCCTTACCAACAAAAATATTTCCATTATTATTATTATTATTTAATTTTCCTTTTATGGAAGATAAAATTCAGCTCCTCATACAATATATCTTGTCTATAGTCTCCTCTCCTCTTCCAAATTCACTCCCTTTCTGTCTGTCATTTGAAAAGAATAGGCTACTAAGAGACAACAGCCAAACACGACAAAACAGTTATAATAACATGTAGCAAAAAGTGTCATATTGAAGTTGTACATAGAAACCCAAACCCAGAGCAGGCACAAAAGTCAGAGACCTACTTGTTCTCACTTTCAGAAATCCCATAAAAACAATAAGCCAAGCGCCACACACGCATGCCCGCTCACACGCCCTGCACGCACACGACTTTGTGTAGACCCGCGTGGCGTGTGCCTGTGCTTCAGTCTCTGTGCCTTGCTTAGTTGATTCTGAGGGCCTTGTTGTCCTGGTGTCCTCCATAACCTTTGACCTTTGCAATCTTTCTGCCTCTTCTTCCATTAGGTTAAGCATTCAGTTAGAATTTTCTTTTGAAGTGTCTGACAACAGAGATGACAATTTTGCATGGAAATACTGGGAAACAATGAGGACATAAACGACTTAACAGCGAGAAAGCAGAATTTCTTGTGAGCATTAACAGGACGGAGCTTCCGAATGGCACCTTCCCCCTCGTGTTTGTGTGGAACCAGTGATCAAAGCCCTCCCAGAGGCATGGAAACGATGCTTTCGTTTGCAGTTTTCTATCACTCTGGGGCCCTAGGAACAAGCTGCTGAAGTCATAAAATTCTGGAATTCCATCTCCTTCTGAGCAGAAAGTCATCCTCACCTTCTTGATTATGGGTAAAAGTGACAGGTACCACCATGTGGCTCAGGAGAAAACAGTCCCGAGTTATGAGGCCTGGGGGTCTGCCCGTTCTGCCCATCCTTCCACTTCATGTCACACACTGTCCTTGGGCCAGTGCTGAAATGTGGGTGGCCTTCTGGAGACTGTGCTGAAATGTGAGGTGGCCTTCTGGAGACTTGATATTTGGATGTAAACAGAATTATCAGTTCAGAGACCTGGGGTGAAGATCTTCAGAAGCAAATTACACTTGGTCCATTTATGTGTACCCATTTGTTATATCAGTGAATCGATATCATGCCGTCTCACATCATCTTCCTATACATGGAGGAATGCTGAATAAATTGAAAACCAGTCCTTCTTGGTATTTGATTTGAGCTTCCTGGGGATCTAGCCTGATTGTCATTTATTTTCCATCTGCCCTGTCTGTATTAGACAGTGTCCACGTCCATTCATTTACTATTTTGTCATAATGGTGACTCCTGCCACTCTTTCTTGTCGTTCTCTTCCTTCTTTGTTTCCTAAGGCAGACAGGGACCGTGAAGGAAGCTCATAGCAGCTTTGAAAGAGTAGGTTCCTGAGGAACAGTGCAGCCTAGCCTCTGGGTAGCAGCGTGGTGCAGTTGCTGAATAGGATAGCCACAGATTAACAGGCAAAACAATGTGCTCCCTGGGAAGGCAGCAGTGTCCTGCTGTGCTCCCTGTACCCACCTCAGAAGTTCCAGGTGATAGTGGGTCCACCACTAAAATTTTTGACTTAAAAAACAAGCTCTGAGCATTCATTCCCCCTATGACACATCCTCTGACTCAGAAAGGATGACCCTTGCTGCTGGCACAGCATTTCTCAGGCCTGTACACTCTCCTGAGGTGCTGGGTAAAGTAACTGAGTCCCCTGCTCAGCCAGGTAGTGGCAGCCAGGTAATGAGCATGAGCAGCCAGGTAAATCATGACAGAGTTGACATGGCCATGAGCATCCTGCCCGTCATCAGCGGGCAGGGCCAGCAGACTGCTGTGTTCCAACACCAAGTATATGCTTACATTTTATCTTCTTACAGTGTGGCACATTTGCTTCCAAATAATTACCACACATCTCCATATCCTGCCAAAGACTGTGTTTTCCCCCATCACATTAGAAACAAATGAAAACTACAAAAAATATCCCGATTTCGGGCATCTTAACAGTTTGCAAGCATACGAGCTTGAACTGGTAGTATGAAAATTTTTGTCTTACGTTTCCGTTTTGTCATTCTGAGTCTTGGTGGATCCACTGTATTGTAGAAGTATTTGTGCTTAAAATTTGAAATTGAGCCACATACCATTTAAGTGTACAATGCCAAACTCCATCAGCGAGTTCTGTATAAAATCATCGTCTCCTGCCTTGGCGGTCCAGTACTTTCCTTCCAATGTGCATTTAACATGTGTCTGTTTTTCTACTGTTACACCTCCAATGTGCCCAGACAGCCCTGGGTTTGATATTTAGTTTCTCTATGTCACTTCCTTTTAACGTCAGACTCTGGCAACCCTGGTGCCAAACCAGTGGATGAGAGGGTCTCTGAATGGAATGACCCGAGCTTACACTCTACGTCCTTCCAGGGATCCTGTCATCTGTGCGTGTTGTGCTTGTGGGACCTGACAAGGTATATCACAATAAAAAGCCACGTCCTGTAGCTGTAACATTAGGACCGGCTTCAGATTGGATTCTAAATTGTCAGTGCCGAGGGCGGGTGTCTGCAGAGAAACTAGCAAAGCACTGGTTCTGTAAAAATTACATAGCACAGTTCTCTACTCCTGGATGTAATTTATAAAGAAAACAGCTCTTCTCTTCAGTGCTGCTGAGGTTCAGTATGCTTTGCAGTAAGAGTTAGTTAACTCTTGCAGAAGCTCTTTCTATCTGGTTCTGATTATGTCATTATCAGGCTCTTCAATCCCACTGCAGTGAGTTATGTTCCTCTGAAGTATAATTTCTCAACTTGGATGTACACCCTGGGGACATCTGTGTTTGGAGACTTTCGAGTCTTGTGACAGCAGGAAATGCTACTGGTTTCTGGGTATATATCTAGGATGCCACTAATAATCCCTGGATGCATAGGATAGGCTCCACAACCAAAGTTTCGGCAGTGAGTAAATGCTGTTTAAATGTATCTTTCTTTTTATGTCTGAGAAGTGGAAGACAAGGAGCCAGCGGATAGCCCTGTCTTCACCCCACAGGTCTATTTTGTGCATTTATAATTGTAGCATGCTAGCGTGCTGTGGAAGTTGTAAACCTCATGCACTTGGTGAGAATGGCTGATGCTTGGAAGTAAATTATAAAGTCTACAGCTAATTTTTTGTTGTAGTTGTTGTCTTCTCTTGAATCAGTATGTTCTGCCTACATTTTCTTGATATGATGATTTAAATGTATTTTTCTTGTTGAAAGCAAAATATATCAAGTCATTAACTGAAACTTATAAATCAGTCTTCATTTGTTATGTCAAAATCTCTATGACAGGCCAGTCTAGAATCACTGACATTGAACTTTTGTGAGCAAACCTTTGGGAGAGATTCCTCAATTCTGTTCCAACAGAAGAAGCTGATACTGGAGACTACTAGAATATACCCTATTCCTCTTATTGGGTTAGCTTGCCCAGCCCTACCACAAGGGGAGATGCTGAGTCTTCCTGCTATGCCATGTTTTGTTGATATCCATGGGAAGCCTATCTTTTTTTGAAGAAAATAGAGGAGGATAGGATGGGCAGGAAGGCAGAGGGAAGGTGGGGAGGGACTGAGAGGAGAGAAAGGAAGGGAAACTGCAGGGGGTATGTAAAATAAATAAATAAACACATGAAGAAAAGCCTAGAGAGATTGATTGACTTAAGTTTTATGTCCCTCCTACATGATGTTCTGAAACATAGAAAGGACACCAAGAAAAAAAAAAAACTCAGGAAGTCTCAATCAAGTGTGGACTTCAGTTCACAATAATGTATCAGCGTTGGTTCATTCATGGTGACAAATGTGCCATGTTCTGTAGGATGTTGATAAAAAAAAACATGGTATGTAGTGGACAGGCTTCTGTACTAAATCCGTTCTGAGTTGAAGTAGTTACAGCAAGTGTTGAAAATGTACCTGCCATTGCATTTGACATTTTGTCATGTTTTCTTTTATCATGAGGACATATACATTTTATCACGTAGACTTATGTTAAGTTCTCATACATCCCTTACAGACTAACAGATATTTCCCTCTTATTCTAACTGTTTATTATTTACTACTTATAAAGAGGGCATCTTCCATGCTGGCCACTGTTGTCATGATCAAGAGCTTTAACAAGTTTCCATGTAGCCATCGATTATCTTATACAACAGTGAGCCTTGCATCTTACAATCCTAACTGGCAAGACGTGCCCACTGGTGTAATAGTGACTTGCGGGTTATGGGTATTCAATGAGTTTCTTAATTGGCTATGAGGCTTGCCCTACAGGAAGAATTTTATGCTTAGTACTATAAACCTGCTCAGATATTCATTATAGGAGTAATCATCGGGCATGGGAGAGAGAACCTACTCTTATTGTTTTGCTACATTATCTTACAGTCATACTACATCCTTAATATTTATGCTTACTAATGTATTTGTGAATGTAACTCAACCTTGGTTTGAGAAGCTTAGTTACTTAGCAGGCACTTGCAGATACTAAAAACAGATCACAGTGCTAAGTATGAATAACATGGACTGTTCACCTATGGATGAGTCATTTGTATCTACCTTCATCCAAAGTTCAAAGAAATTCCCAGAAGAGGCAGAACAAAGAGTGGATGGGAAGGAAAACTCTAAACTGCTAATTTGTGGACAGGACATGACTGTTGTGCAAAGTAAGTCACAGAAGCTGTGGGTACCTGTACAAGACCCGCCCTGCAAATGATCAGATAGCACGAATTGAAGAGGTACCCCTGGACCTGACACCTGTCAAACGATCTCTTGATCCATGAATTCTGAGGGAGGGAGGGCCACTCTCCTTTGGAAATGCAACCACTGGCAGGTTGCTCATGCCCTGTGGTATTTGGAAAGCATTAAATGTTATTGACAATAAAAAGAAATTGAAGTCGGGAGGGCATGATATGGCCAATCTCAGGCGAGTAGGAGGGAGGTAGTGATGGGTGTATATGATCAATATACCTTTTATAAATGAATCAATGAAATCTCTAGAAAATTAAATGGATTAATAAATCGTAATTATATCAAAATGCACATTATACTTTTGGTTGTCCCGTCTCTACATCCTCCCCCCACTGTTCTCTATATTTCCTTATTGTATTTACTATAACTTGAGAAATTAAAGCTATTTTATAGTATCTTAACATTACTTTAGGTTTCTTTTTCTAATTAAAGTCAGATTAAACATTGTATGATAATTAATGCATAAACTGTGACATTCTCATATGTAAAAAAATCAAGAGACCACAATTCTAGGATGTTCCATTATAGGCTGCACATGGTTTGTATCCATGCTTATGTTGCTGTATATAATATCAAGCTGCAAAGTATGTCTCTTGTTAAAATTGATAAGTTATCTTTTAGACTATAGTTGAGGCTGCTGGTATATACTTTTGCCAAGGTCAAGAAGCATTTGACACAATGAGTGTAGCATCCATTGATGACTGTTTCCAGAATAAATTTTGCTTGGCAAAAAAGGAAGGCTTGAGAAGACTTCCTTTTGCCTCCCAAACTCATTTTTATTGCTTCCGTATTTTCTCAGATGTAGAGAAGTATAGGATATCAATCTTGGAATGTCTAGGACATCATATAAGAAAGGAATAAAGTGAGTAGGGCTGTTAAGTTATTAAGTTACCAAAACTTACCTGGAAATTTGGTGTCCAAGACTACACGGATGTAAGACTCAGCAGTCACTTGCAGTTTTACAGAACAACCACTCTCTGCTCCTAAAGGCTCCAGAAACAATACTGGCATACACCGGTACACAAACAAATGTGTTTCTCTGCATAAGGCTTAATGCACTAAGATGCAAAGTAGTGGGTATCTGAGTACATGGATACAATGAGTATTTATCAATGTATAGGAAATAAAACTAGTGCTTAAGAAAATAAAACACCTCTCTTGTTAGTGGGAGATGTAGCAGTGATGACACCATCTTGGCCTTTAGATGTGTTCCTTTGAGTGGCACCAGCTGTGGCATCTCCTCCTTTATTGGTTTATTTACATTTTAGAATATCCTATAATCTTCACATGCCTGTTATTTTATTTTTAGAGTAAGTGTATCATGTTCCACTTTCCTACTATCATATCACGTCTCCCACACGCTTCTGGACAAATAAAATGCCCCCTCTTACAATCTGTTTGGTACCTCTAGCTATAGTTATCCCTGTGAAGAGTGATGAAATAAGGCTTCAGGTATTTTAAACAATTGTTTTAAATCTTAGACAGTTTTTTTTTTTACTTTTTATGCATCCCAAATTGTGTAACTCATGTATAATAATGGATGACCTTGGCATCAAATCTCCACGTTTATAACTAAACATGTGCCTGCTGTATTAATTTGCCATATCTGTCTTGGCTTCTTAGTGCTAAGAATTCTAAAATCAACAAAAGGATAACCCCCAGAGGCTCTTCCTTAACAATTCACTTTAAAAACACTTATATAGCCATGTAGAGCCCCTTGCACGTAAAATGTAGAGCATTTAAAGCAATGAGAATCTGTTGAAAGTAAAAGAAAGAATGAAATAAAAGTAACAAAATTATGTTTTGGTGAGGAAGTAGGTGATCGTGTGTAAGCCCTGGGCTGAGCTTCATTTCTGAGACAAACGGATCATAAATGAAGAAATAAGGCATTTCCCCTCTGTAGATCAGAATCACTTTGTGGACACTTTCACATAAAACAGCGTTTTGAGTTATTAATTTCTCATTAATTCCTAGCAGGTCAGTTTGTTAATTTATAGTTACAGAGTTGAGTTGTAAATCTACTGTCTCCTGCCCACATGCTGACGACAGTGATGCCTGTGTTCCTCAAGCTTGCTCAGAATGTTCTGCGCACATTCAGAGCCAATATACACGGAGTCTGTATTCTCATCATTGCTTTGGTCATGCCTATAGTTTTGAAGTACCAGATAAGTTACTCGGTCATCCCAGTATGCACATGTTTATAGAAAGAGGATGCTGACATTAGCAATGAATATTCACATTACCAGGGAGATGAGATGACCCGTTGCCGAAGGTCACTCAGCTAACATGGAAGAGCAGGATCCTCTCAGGGTCTTGAAGATATTGTTTTCCTCCAAGCTTCTCAAGGCAGCTGAGACAAGGAGCCGAGCTGGTAAATGGGGGGACAGAAGAAAGGGAAAAATTCACTGTGACCTAGTTATAGTTTGTTGGAGGCCTCTAGTTCCCTGATGGCCTGCTTTAGTTCTAGACTTCTAAATTTATCAGATGATAAGTTTCCTGGTTGGAGGCCATTTCAGTTTTGTTATTTTTTTTTTCTCATTAAAATAGCATTTAAACCTACTTCGGGTGCTGAGCCTGTGGTGCAGTCCAGAGATCTCAGCTACCGAGGTGGAGGCTGGAGGACCACGAACCCAAGGGCTTCCAGAGCTGAGGACTGAGGTCTAGACCAGTCTGATCTAAATAGTCAGCCCTCCATAAACAAACAAAAACAAGATGTGTGGGCTGAGAATAGAGCTCAGTGGCAGTAATGGGAATTGCCTGGCAGGCTCACATGGGTTCTATATTCAAATTCTAATACAATTACAAAGAAACTAAAAAGCTAAACAAATAAACCACACCATGATCAGTCTTTCTACCTACTTAGTGTGGATCAGGTAGTTGTAAGCTCTCAGCTCTTTTCCCAGAGCCATACCTACCTGCCTATTGCCCAGCCAACCAAATGAGTGAAAGACCTGTATAGCAAGAACTTTGCATCTTTAAAGAAAGAAATTAAAGAAGACACAAGAAAATGGAAAGATCTCCCATGCTTATGGATAGGTAGGATCAACATAGAAAAATGGCAATCTTGCCAAAAGGAATCTAAAGATTCAATACAATCCCCAGCAAAATCCCAGCACAATTCTTCACTAACCTTGAAAGGATAATACTCAAATTTATATGAAAAAACAAAATACCCTGGATAACCAAAACAACCTGTACAATAAAGGAACTTCTGGGGGCATCACCATGCCTGACTTCAAGCCCTACTATAGAGCTATAGTCCTGAAAACAGCTTGGCATTGGCACAAAAATAGACAGTTCACCCAATGGAATCAAATCAGACATTGTAATATTAACCCACACACCTATGAACACCCGATTTTGACAAAACAGCTAAAGTCATACAATGGAAGGAGGAAAGCATCTTTAACAGGTCTACTTATATCCTTACAGGGATTCAGTGGGCTACTTTTCTTAATTATTCCTAATGGTTTCTCTTGATATCTAAGGAAGAATAGTCTGACAAGGACAACTCTTACCAACAGACAACTTTTATGATGATGTACAGCTCATGGGTGTTACTATATGTAGGAAATTCTAACCTTCTTGGAGCATAATCTTATTTACTATTTTTAAAATTCATAATGTTTTCATCTTTCACACACACGCGGATTCATATACTCATGATTGGATAGTTTTAATTGGATATGTAATCCTTTCTGCTTCACAAATGGTAGATAAAATTATTGAATATCAGAAGTCTCACAGAAACATGCGTGCACAGGACATGGGGGTTATACGTGCAGTTTCATCAATGTGAATTGAATCCCTAATATAAACACAATTGGACATGAAAAAGCTATGGAAGGATGTGAGCATAGAAATAGAAGGCCATCAAAGGGTGGAAGAGAATGTTGTTTAACTATTCAACAGGAAAGTTCATAGAGGAACTGTTATGTTTGTTACTTTTCTAGCAAGAAAATACCTTGAGATCATCAATCTCCTCAGGAGAAATATCAAAGCTCATTCCCCCCACCCTGGTTTGTGGTATGTAGCATCCAATGTTTTTTGAATTTGAGGTGGTAGTGAGGGTATATGTGTATGTGTTTGTGACTGTAGACATAGCCATACAGATTCAAGTAGCAGTGTCTACTGTAGGCAATGTATGGAACAACCTCACTAGATAACTAGATGAAGAAAAATTGGGACATATATAGTTTCATATTTAATTAACAGAATAGGGTCCTATAATATTCCACAACATGGTTGAATTAGAGGACATTTTGCTAAGTGAAACAAACTACATCCAAAAGAAAAATACTGTGCTATCACATAGGAGTAAATTTTGTAAAAAGGCAATGACATACACGGAGAATTAGTGGACAACTTGTATTTGGAAGGGACAGCCATTGGCTGAAAGCAGTTAAAAATATGTAAGTCAGCAAATGTATAAAAAATGAATATCTAATGTACAACATGGGGACTATAGTTAAGAGTGTCTGTGTGGTAAATGTTTGTTAGAGTTGTGGCTTTTATCTGCTCTGAATACAAAAAAAGAACTGTGGAGAAACTCAATATGTTAATTTGACTGACTATAGTTGCTGTTTTGAAATCTAAATTTGTGTCATAGCATTTTAAGCCTCCACTATGTAGAAGACTTTATTCTTGTAAAATAACCTCTGCATAGAATGTTCCTCAGAGGGCATTGTGTTTGGCTAAATGACAGCATTGAGGAGGCTAGATGCAAAAGAGTCTAAGAATAATGTTGAACAACACAAAGGAGCTTGGCAGATTCCACTTACAGACCAATTTATTTTTTTGCTTGCACGAATCTTTCATTTGTTGCAAAGCTTTTGAATGTAAAGTTCTCGAGGGTTTCCTCTTTGGCCTTCAGGGTGGAATGGGTGTCACGGTTTTGTATTTCATTGCTTTCATCCTTTCTAAGCTTAAGCTGACAGAGCCAGGTCTCTCGTTAAACATGTAAACCACACTGCCCTTGATATGTGGGGGTAAAATGAATACTGACAATTCATAACCTACCATATCGTGGGAAAACCAGCCCTTTAAAATAGATAAATTCACAGTTATTTATGAATTTTCTGTGCAAATGTGTGATACTCCTGTTTTCAACTATTTTTATAGAATATTTAACACCTTTTCAATTGGTTTTCTTCTTGTAGATATGAATCTGTTTCATAGTTGATAGAATTTGATGCGGAATAAAATACATTTATTTCCTAGTGGTTTCCCCTACCATTTTTTGTTCATACATGAGTACACTGACTGTATTTATATCTTTCTCACCCCTCTTCTCCCTACAACTCCTCCCATGTCCTCTTCCCATCACATTCCTCTCTCAAATTCAAGCCTTTTAAACACACACACACACACACACACACACACACACACACTTTACACAGTCTAGTTAGTGTTGCATAGATTTAAAACTGACTACCTCTCATCAAAATCCTTACATCCTTACCTACTCCTCAGTAAGGTTTCAGCACCCTATCCCCCCATTTCTTCTTCAAGGCTCTTGCATTCTAGCCCTAACCCTAACCCTAATCCCATTGTCCCCTCTAAAGCTTTCCCCAAGCTCCCCCATTGGTCTCTGCTTACTACTCTGGCTTCCATAGAAATTCCTGTATAATCAGTACTACAGATTCTGAGCTAGAAGCCAAATCAGAGAGAAAACATCGTTTTTGTATTTCTGGATCTGGGTTGCCTCAGCCAGTAGAATCTTTTCCAGTTGAATCCATTTATCTGCAAATTTCATTATTTCTAATTTACTTACAGCTAAATATGATTTCATATGTATACGTACCATGTTTTATTTTTTTTAAACGATTCAATGAGATGAAATAGAGCAGTACAAATGGATACTCTATCCTACAAAATTAGAGCATACAGGATTAAAGTCTATTGCTTCTGTCATGCATTATGCTGGTGTGTGTGTGTGTGTGTGTGTGTGTGTCTGTGTGTCTGTGTGATAGTCATCTAATTTACTTTTCTATCACTGTAATAAAACGCCATGACCAAGGCAACTTACAAAATTTAGTTTAAATTGGCTTATAGCGTATAGAGCCCATGAAGGTGGAGCAAAGGGGACAGCTGGAAGCTGACAGTTTGATTTACAACCCCAAAGCAGGGAGAGCACACTGGCAAATCCACAACACTTTGAAAAACTCAAAGGCTGGTGACAGGCCTTCTGCAACAAGGCCATACCTCCTCATTGTTCCCAAAGATTTCCAACATGGAGGCCTATGTATTCAAATCCATGAGCCATTCCCATTCAAACCACTGCAGTGGTGTGTGTGTGTGTGTGTGTGTGTGTGTGTGTGTGTGTGTACACACTTACACAAACACATGGCACAAGCACCGTGTGAAAGGTTGAACTGACAAGTTAGGAGACAGCCATTTTTATTCTTGTTCTTAAGAATTGGCCATAGACTTAAGATTGAGAATTAAAGAACTAACGGGCTAATGATCAAATTCAACTCTTCATCCAACGGATTAAAAACAGCATTCTACCAATTCTCCCCCTTGTTTTTGTCCTCACATACTCTCCATCTGCATCTTTGTTGGCACACGTGTGTGAGTGTGTGTGTGTGTGTGTGTGTGTGTGTGTGTGTGATATATAAGGACATAAAAGAGATTTGGGACAGGGAAACTAGTGAAAAAAATGAAATAATCTCATAAACACTAATTGTGTAAATACAAAATACTCCTCAGTATAGGTGCTCATTGTTTATTTGTACGCTTATCAGAAATGAACAGATGAATATATTTCCCAATTTTACTGGAAGTAATTACCACTTAAATCAATGAACTGAAATATACCACCATTTTTGTCATCAGAAATAGGAATCTACATAACATTAGTGTTTTGGATTTTTAAGCACAATGCTTTCTATTGATAAAATCATCTGAGAATGCCTTCCATTTACAGTCAATATATGGCTCAATCAATATATGTTTGTCTGAGTTTGTTTTCATCGAGCACCCAGGGGAGAAACTGCAATCTGCCTGCTGTTCTTTGTGAACACTGCTAGATACACATTTGTGTTCCTGCCTAATGATGTAGATTGAACAATGTAACTTAAGATGTGTTCAGTGGATTTTGCTAAAGCCATATTAAAAGTTTAGTAAATTTGGACATGAATTCATGAAATAAAATGTTGATTTAAATATTTCTGAATTGTTTCAGTCACAATTGGACTGTCCCCTTACTCAGCAATGCCTTAGACAACGATAACATGTGATTATTTGTCCTATGTAAATCACCCTGTTATTGTACAGTGGGCATGTTATAACTGCAGCTCATAGTCTCATAGCTTTTTCTAGTGATTCTTGGTATTCTAGACCATTCAGTCTGACTGTCTCCACTGAAGCTCCCATAGCTGACCTAAGAGTCATTAGACCATCTCAAAGACATTCCATTTGAAGTTGACCTCTCTTATTGGCTCCTAGGATATCAGTTTATCCCTCTAATCAATTCTTCTTAATTCTGTCCACTGACCTGCTGTCCTAGAGCTTGATGTTACTCAATAATTAGTGATCATTTCCGAATCTCTTGCTTTAGACCTTACTGAGCTTTTGCTATGTATCTAAAATTTTCACTTATAATGTATAATTTCTCCAGTCTGTCTTTGTGTAGGTTCCTGATCTCTAGATACAAATATTCCTGGATTAATTAGTTTTCCTTCTCTGAATAAATCACCATCATAAACAATTTATGAGTCACAAAGTTCAGTCATTCCTCCTGTCCCATCATACATGATAGTGCTTTTATATTTTCTATCTCAGCTATTATCTCCGCAGTATATCCAGAAATTAATAATAGAGCTGTAATATAATACCAGATACCTATTTGCCATGCCCTTGCTCCTTTAAATAGGGCATGTGGATTTTATTTGGCAGATGGGAGTGGGAACTTACTAAGAAATAGAACCTCATCTCTGTGTAATTCCTTTGCTTTTAATTTTATGCCTGTGCATCTTCACCATCCTCTTTATAAGCATAGAATACTATTCCTCTCTTTCATACTGGCAGTCTAAGGGACCTCTGACAGTGGACCCAGGATGTGTCCCTGGTACACGAAAGGATTTTGGGAGCACATTCCACATGGAGGAATACTCCCTTAACCTAGAAGAAGGAGGGAGGGCCTAGTCCCTACTCCAAATGACTTGACAGATTTAGATGACCCCCTCCTGGAAGGCATCACCCTCCCTGTGGAGTGGGGAAAGTTGGATGGGAGGGAGGGTCAGGAGGCATGGGAGGGAGGTAAGGAGGGAGAGGGAACTGGGATCAATATATAAAATAAGAAAATAAGTAAATAAAAAAAAGAATATATTCAATAGCAAAATTGTAAAATCTAATGTGAAGTTCCACAGTTTCAGAACTGCCATCCTAAGTGCTTAGTTTTGGCGCTGATGATTATTTTATTTGCAGTATTTTAATAATAACATTTATAAAATTAGAAAGAATTAGCAGGGCACTGGAAAATGATATCTTAGATATATAACTATAACAATACACTAGACACTTGGAGTGTCATAAGCTTTTATGTTTGAGGGTTAGCAAATGTTGATGACTCATAAATAAACTATTATTGATTAATGTGGGTATTCAAAGAACACGATTTTTAATTAATTAATGGCAGTATTCACATTCACTGTGTGTTACTATAAAGTGTTATAAAGGCATTGTTCTTCTAAGATAATTTTTTTTTTCTATTTTGTGGTGTATAATTGAAGCAACACAGGTCATAAGTGCTAATTTCTCTATTAAAATGATTGATTTTTCCTGTTGTTTAGGAAACTGCATCTTTTAAAATGTAAATTTTTATTGTATATGCACTTAAGTAATTTTTAAAATTTGACTCTAAAGACCATCTAAGTATGTTATTCTGATATACACATGAAATGCATTTCTGATATTTTAAAGATCTGAATATCTTTAAACATCAACATTGATGGCTTACTTTGATGAAAATGCTTAAAATGTATAATAATGGATACTTTTAATTGAACTGTTTTTTCCCCACTACTACCTCAAGGCATTAATATTTAAATTACTTAAACTGTTATAGTATATTCCCATTTGAGGGATGGAACATTTCATCCTTCTTAGCCAATGAGAAATGTGGAAATGTGTTTTTTTTTTTTTTTTTTTGAAACATTTAGTTGGTTTGCAGCATGTTTTTCCACAATACAGCTCATGGGCTGCTGCTATTTGTAATCTAACAGATTTCACTGACACAATACCTTAACGTGTCCATTTGAGCTTCACAGGGTTGTTTCCAGCTTGTTTAAAAATTAACAACACTTTCTACTTTGAAACCGTCTTTCAGAGACCTATCACATCTGCTGCTACACTTTAATTATGCCTTCTCACTCTACGCTTATGTGTGCATCCTTCATCTGTTTGTGCCAACATTGAAATTCTCGTCAGTGCCCTGAAAACTTTGTTTATAAATTGATGGGCTTCATCTGCTATCCACTGTAGAGGGCTTTCATGTTTATTAGTCTGAAAGACTTGCCTCAAGAAAGCACGGTTGTAGTACTTGGTGTGATCAATATTCGAGTTGGCAATGCATCTGTTATGAGAACCGTACACTCCTTTAGGACCCATTATCCCTAGCAGCCATGTCCTCAGAGGGATCTCAAAGAATGCTTTCCGTAAATGTTGGGTGATGCATTGCATGATGCCAGTTAGAATTCATGCTGATTAAATTGTAACCAGAGCTTTTTCTCAGTAAAATACAGCTTGGCAGAAGCACTGTTTGGCCTGTGTTCTCATTTGAGTGTGCAACTTTTAACTTGATATCTTGGTAGATAATGTTACCTTGATTGCCTCTGCTTATGATAGAATTTCAAGGACAGTGTGAAACTGTTAAATTTAGTTACATGTACTAAGTGACTTGAAATCACTGTATATGATGAGTTGATTTATTATAATTCAATGTCACACTTTTGAAAGTAAGGTTTTGTTTCTTTCTTATTTATTCTGAATTTTTTTAAATAAGATTACAAGTATAAATAGTTGCCTTAATTGTTTAGTGGTATATTGTCAGTGTAATAGTTGAGAAACAAGTAGACAAACCTTCAGAAGTGTGCGTGTGCATGTGTGTGTGTGTGTGTGTGTGTGTGTGTGTGTGTGTGTGTGTGTGTGTGTGTTGTCTTCCTGAGCTCTTTACCTGGGGAGAGACCCCATTATGATCTGTAGCTTTGTTTTCTTCTGCAAAATGAACTCGCATAGGGCCAAATTGTGGCTTTGTGCAATTGTTTCTCCTCCATTCAGTAGAATGTTCTGGCCACATTAAATCCTCAAGTTAAGACCTTCCTTTGGGCTTATGATCACACATTGTCTGAAATTGAATTAAAATGAAATTTATATCACTTCTTCCCTTTTCTTCCTCCTGGCTCTTCCATGTCCCCCACCCTCCAACCTCTCTATATCCCTCTTCTTTCTCTCTGAAACGCATGGTTGCTTTTGCCCCCTTTTACTTTTATGATTCTTACGTGAATGCAACCTGCTGAATCCAGTTAGTGTTACTTGTATGTCTATGATTTAAAGGCTGACCACTCTGTATTGGATAGCCATGTAAGAGGCCCATCCTTGAGAGGGAATAAGTCTTGCTGTCTGCAGTTGTCAGCTACCTGTAGTTCTTTGTCTGAAGATGGGACCCATGAGATTTTTCTCCTTACAAGTTAGCCTGCCTAATGGTGTTTTTACTTGGGTCTTGTTTAGGCAGCCATATTGTTAGGGTATTATATGTAAAGCTGCTCTATCATTTCTAGGTTACAATCTTAGCAGCCTTTGTGGTCTTCTGTTTCTTGTAATCTTTCTGACCCTTCTTCCACAATGTTCCCTAAACCTTAGGTGCAGGGGTTGTGCTGAAGACATATTCATTGGGGCTGGGCAACCCATGATCTGTTGATCTCTGAATTATATTAGCAGTTGTATTTCTCTGAAATGGTCTCTGTTTGCTGCAAAGAAAGCCTCCTCAATGAGGAATGAGACCCTAAACCTACCTTTAGGCATGAGGACACATTTTTAGAATGCAATTAGGAATTACGCAGGTTTACAAAAACGCTGGTAACAGATTTTCCTTTAAGATCTATAACCTCACTAGCTCTGGATGGTTGGCCAGGTTTCT
This sequence comes from Phodopus roborovskii, assembly GCF_943737965.1. NCBI lineage: Eukaryota > Metazoa > Chordata > Mammalia > Rodentia > Cricetidae > Phodopus > Phodopus roborovskii. The sequence goes on from NW_026125416.1 coordinate 19,181, forward strand.
AGTTCTAGGCATGATTATCTTCTAGCTAAGCAGGCCGAAAGTCCATTTCTATCCAGGCTTTGATGTCCTGTATTTGTTTGTGGCCCAAGATGCTTTGGAGGTGGTGGCAGGAAGATCACTTGAGACCATGAGATCAAGGCTAACAGAAAGCAGTTTCTAATGTGTAATCTTTATTACTGTTTCTCCATGTCATCAGATGAAATTGATTTGTGTTATCTCAGACCAGCTTAATGCAGAATATGGGCCAACTCTGTTCTGCACTGATGTTTCTTACTAAGAGTGGAAATCTACTGGGTGTTCTTAGCTGAACTCGCCACAGTGGATGTATTATTACACATGTCATTCATTTTTACATTCATTCGCTGAGGATTTACTGAGTGTTGCAATCCCAAGGGCTTTTGATCCATTCTTTAGCTTAGAAAAGATTTGACAAGTGCTGTTACTATTTCCAGCATTACTTTCCATTCTTTCAGAATAAAGAAAGCATTAGGTTGTGCTTTATAATAAACATTCTTTTTTCCCCCTAAGGGAGGGATTTTTTTCTTAATGACTATGAAAACTTTTATTTAATCATTATTTCCTGTCTGAATTTGTGTCATTAAAATATTAATTGATTTGGGAGAAAAATCTAATATGCTTTTATCTTGTAAAATTTTTTTCATGCGACATAAGAAAGATTAAGAGAACTGTTATTGAGAGAATGCAAGAGTCAGAATGTAAATGCTGCAGAAAGTGCTGAACATTCTGCACACAAATGCTAGAAATGATGAACAGATTCATCAAGGCTGTAGAATTTCCTGTCACTTCCACACATCAGGGACACAGAGTCCAAAATATACAATTGCTTTGAGGCCCTCTATTACCTATGTAATGTGCATGTTTGAAAACTCTTAACTCTTCCACTACGTGGATACTGTATTACTATTTCATTTAGTGTGTCTTTACTTTATCAATATTTAGAGTTTTCAAGTTTATGTGTTGAATAGTTTGTTCTGTTTGTATCTTATGCCTTACAGCTCTACTGAATTCATGTGTTCTAATAACATTTCCTGAGGATCTTTATCTTTCTGCATATACATATTAAGTATAAATGGAGTTTTACCTTTTCCATCCTATCCTAGTTTGGGATTTCTGTCGTCCTCTCTCCCTCTCCCCCCCTCTCTATCTGTCTATCTCTATCTCTCTGTCTCTCTCTCCTTGTTAAATTGACCTTACACATAGACTAGCATCTTAAGTAAGCATGGCCAGAGTGGCCATCCTTACCTTATACTGTGTCCCTGAGGAAAGGTTTTCCATTTTGCAAAACTGCACATAATGTTAGATATGTTGTACCCATACCCAGCATTCATGACATTGACAGTTTTATCTACACGATTTTGAGAATCTTTACTATGTATGAATGTTGGTCTTTTCAAGTGTTTTTCAATGTTAGTAGAAGTAACATTGTTATTTTTAGTATATCATTTTATGACGGTAGTACACTGCATGATTGATTTGTGTGTACCCATTATGCTTGTATCTTAGATATGAAAACACAAGTCATATTATGGTCATCTTTATCTACTGCAGAATTCATTTTTGGTTGCATCTCATAGAGGAATTTTACTCCTACATGTAGGGATATTGACCTGAAGTTTATTTTTCTTTTACAGTATTTCTTTGGCTTTGGTGTCTGGGTATCATGACCTCAGCAAATGAAATTAAAAGTATCACTTCATAGTTTTTAGAAAGCTTAAAGAAAATTAGCATTATTTATATTTTGGTGTTTGAATTAACCAGAAAGTTCATCTGGTCCTATGTACTATAATGGCCTAGTTAATCTGTTCCTTGGCAGAAATCATAAGGAGGTGATAGCTCACCACACAGTACTTAGTCAGCCATACTCATTGCTGCTCTGTTCATAATAGCTGGGAAACAGAAACAGAATAAATGCTCTTCAATCTGTGAATGTATAATGAAAATGTGGTGCATATACACAATGGAATTCTATTCATCTATAAAGAAAAATTAGATCACTAAATTTGCAGGTAAATGAAGGGAATTGAAAAATAGTATTCTGAGTTAGATAACCCAGACCAGAAATAGAAAAACTACGGATTTTACCATATTTGTATATTCCTGCTCCAATTTTAGAGTTGAGTATACATTCTGAAATAACAACAAAAACCTGGAAAGTAGAAAGGGACCATATGAGAATAGGAAGGGACAGTAAGGAGAGGGATGATGGGTAATAGATGATGGAAAGGAACAAAGGCTGAAAACATGGTGCTTAATGGGTCAGAGGACTAGAGGATAATAACACACACACACACACACACACACACACACACAGAGAAAGAGAGAGAGAAGGAGGAGGAGGACAGGTAAACAACACTAAGGATGCTGAGAAGCCATATGGAAAAATATTTGATGTGCTTGTTATATATGCATAAATAACATTATTTTATAAAATGGACTTTTATATAAATGCCATATTTTTAACTTTGTAAAAATTCTCTGTATAGATTTCAAAAGTGGCTCCTCCAGTTTTCTATCATACTAACAGTGAATGAAATTTTCCTATTCCTAGCCTAGCTGTTTTGCAAGTATTTGCATTCAGTTGCTGTCTTGATTTTAGCTATTATGACAGAGTTAGGAGATGATGAAATCTCAAAGTGATTTTAATTTATATTTTCCTAATTGCTAAAGATGCCAAATGGTTCTAACTATATTTCTTAGCCACTTTTACTTCTTCTTTTGAGATGTCAGTTTAAATCCATGCCCCATGTTTAATTGTTTCTGATTCTTTATTTTTTAAATTCTTTGGATAATTCTAGGTATTAATCCTCTATTATAGATGTATCTGTATGATTTCTCTTCACTTGATTGTTTTCTTTGCTAAACACATGCTTTTAAGTTCTGTGACATCTCACTTGTCATCCTAACTGAATTGCATCCTATTCAGAAAGTTCTTTTCTGCTCCTGTATCATGTGGGCTGCCATTTCTGTTTTCTCCTAGCAACTTCTTTGTTTCAAGTTTCACCTTGAGGTCATTGATCCATCTGGAGTCTAATCCTATTATTCTACATATGAAAATTCAGTTTGCACAGCATAGTTTGTTAGTGCTGCTGTCTGAAGGAGGCATGGGAAGACAGAAAGAACTGCCATGCCCACGAATTAATAGAATTAATATCGTGAAAATGACCATATTACCAAAAACACCTTGCAGATTCAAGTAGTCTCTTTCAAAATCACCATGACATTTTTCACAGAAATAAAAAACACCAAAACTAAACTAAACTAAAATTCATGATCAAGAGCAAATGACCATAATAAGTCTAGAGTGAAAGCAAAACAAAATAACCCCTGCCCAAAATGCTGAATGGATTACCATGCAATATTTCATATATGATGGAGCTATTGTATTAAAAACTGTGATGCTAGCACAAAAATAGACTCAAATGTGAATTTTATAAGTACTGCTACCTTATATTTGACAAAGAAATCCATAATACAATGTGTGTCCCTGTGCACACACAAATATGCCTGCAGGTACACTGCACTTGTGTACATATGCATGTAATGTCTAGAGTTTACAGCTGATGTCTTCTTCGTCTCAATCTTATTTCATGAAATAAGCTGTACCTTTGAACTTGCGATACACTGATTCATATCTGCAGGTCTGCTGATTCAACTATACTGTTATCTAATGTGCACACCATTATCTCTAGCTTTTTAAGAGTGTTTTGCATACCTGAGCTCACATCCTCATGCTTGCCCGCCAAGCATTTTACTAAGCCCTCTCTCCAGCTTCCCTTCCTTATAGGTGAATAAAACCCACTCTGTGTTTATATTATGCCCTCTTTATTCATCCTCCTGGAGGTAGAAATCTTGCCTGATTCTTCTGTAACATCACTATTCTCAATAACACTATAATAAACATGTGTACTGACTTAAGAGTCATTGAAGTACATATACAGGTTAGACAATGCTGAGTCATGCGGTAGGTTCTATTTTCAGTTTTCTGAGGAAGCTCCATCCTCTCTAATTAGCGTTCTCGCTAACAGTACTTAATGGTTTCCCTTTCCCCGCATTATCGCATTATCTCTAGCACATGTTACTAGTTGTTTTCTCAAAGATAACCATTCTGATTTTAGTGAGGTGAAGTGTAGCTTTTAATTTGCATCTCTCAGATGACAAGGAATGCTGAATATTCTTTCATGTGCTTATGGGCCACTTGTCATTCATCTCTTGTGAACTGTCTGTTCATTTCATTAGCCCATTTATTTAATTAAGGTGTTTTGTTTTTAATATTTACTTTACTCACTTTTTTCATATGTGGGTTAAAATATCCACTGTTAAAATATAGAGCTAGCAAATACATTCTCCAATTTTTTAGGTTGACTATATACTTATTTGTTTCATTTTCTATGCAGAACCTTTTCAAATATTTATTGATTAATTTATTTTTATGTGTATGAGTATTTGCCTGCCTGTACACATGTGCATGGCTGTTACCAACATAATTCTAAATATCTGTTGGATTCACTGTAACCGGAAGTACAGATGATTGTGACAAATTTGTGGGTGCTGGGAACCAAACCAAACTCCTTCACACAAAGAGCTTTTAGTGTCCATAATAACAACTATCACAACAAGCCCAGAACATTTAATAGTCTCCCTCCCTCCCTCTCTTCCTCCTTACCTCCCTCCTTCCCTCCTTCCCACCCTCCCTTCTACCTTCCCTCCCCCTCTCTCTTTTTCTATCTTTCTCTCCCTTCCCCCCTCTTCCTCTCTCCCTCCCTCCTCTGTCTTTCTCCCTCCTTCCCTCTGCTTCTCCCTTCTCTCTCCATCATTCCCCTTCTACCTCTGCCCCATGTGATCCATGATATATTATGCATATATGAGGGTGAGCTTGCCCATACATGTGCATACAGAGGACAGAGATTGCATAAGTGACCTCAACTGTTTCTCCAGATTATTTGGAGACAGCATCTCTCACTAATGCTTACTTCACTATTTTGGCTACACTGACAGGCAAGTAAACCTCCACCACCTGCCTATTGTTTTCCCTTCCTGCAAATGCTGAGCTTAAGCTTGTATGACAACACACCCAGCATTTCTGTGATGCTGGAGACCCAAACTCAGGACCTCATATTTGCTTAGCAGGCATGTAACTTTCCCAAGACTCTATTCAATTTCATGAAATGTAGCAAATGATTTCTTGATGTTATTTCCTGAACTACTGGAAGTCTATTCCAGAACATCTTAGCCTATGCCAATAACCTGAAAACAAATGACTTTTTTTTTTCCTTTAGCATTTTACTATTACCTTTTTTTTCTCTTACAATTTTAGAGTTACAGGTGTTACATTGAGATATTTGACCGATTTTGAGCTAACTTCTTTATACTGGGAATCATTTTCACTCTTTTGCATGTTGTATCCAGTCATTGCCTAGAGAGACTCTCCTTCTTTTTTTTTTTTAAACGTATTTTTTTAAATCTTTGGAAAAATCATGGCTGTAATTGCATTCTCATACTTAGGTCCTGTGTCCCACTCTGCATGCTGTTTTTCTGTGTCTGTTTTGCTTTTGTTACTGTGGTTCTGTCATAAAGCATGAGGTCATGTACAGTATTGCCTCAAACATTGTTCATTTTGTTAAGTTTTGAGATGTCTATGTCTTAGGATTCTTGCTAATATTAGCAGATCTTATTTCTCCCAGCAGTTTCTCAGAGTTTCTCATTTCACATCCTGTAATGTCACTGTTGCTTTGAGATTTAAAAATAAACACTATATTGCCCTGATACATTGTAATTGGATTGTAATCTCATCTTCAACATTAAATCCCTAACTTTCACCATTTTATTCTGTTTCCTTTCTTTAGGGAATTCCTAAAACAAAACAAAACAAAACAAATACAAAAAATAAACAAACAAAAAACCCAAACACACCTTTTGAGCAGTTAGTGGTAACTGGAACATTTATACTTTGCTAGAATGGGCCTATCATATTTCATGGAATCAAATAGCCTAGACTAATTTAGTTGTTATAACTATGTACTCAATTTTGAGCCACAAATCTACTGTTGAGTGAATATTCCAGAGAAATATTCACATTGCCTTTTTATTCAAAGATGTATTCTTTGTATGTGTACATGTATGGTGTCTTAAGCTCTTAAATCCTACTATTGACTCCAACAACAGAGAATACATATCATTTCCATTAAACAGTAATGAGTCATGTAAACTTTAATTAATAAGAAACCCCTACTTGATTTCTAACATGTACAATCAACAGATAATATACACTTTAAAAGAAAATAATATGGACATAAGAAGAAAGTACGTGCCTCTCTTCATTTCTACAAAATGGTGTTGATTAATGTTTAGAGAATGAGAAATAAAATTTCAGAAATACTGAAGATAACTAGCCTGCATACTTAATCTCAGATATTAACTTTTTTTTCATTGAAATATAAAAGCCCCCATATATTAAACACCACTAAAGATGTTCATATGGCAGTAAGTCATTGAAATAATGAAAGACCAGAAATGAAAATTACTTTTTTTAAATTAATTAATTATTCTTATTTTACATATCGATCCCAGTTCCCTTTCCCTCCCTGGGAGGGTTGGAAAATTTCTTTTGCATTGCTCTTTTCTGTGGCCTTCCTCTGATGCCAGCCAGCTATCAAGGAGATGAAGACATGATAAAGGAATGCATCTTCGTATTTCCACATAACCCATTCTCTATACTGTTAGCATTTGAAATTCTTAAATGAATATATTCACTAGCAAACCAAAGCAAGAAAACACAGAACATTAAATATTTGGCACTTTAATGTTTAAAACCATTACCTTAAATATGTTAAATACCATATCCCATAATGTACTGATTGGAGTTAAATAGATACTTTGTGGAAATATGAAGTGTTTTGATTTCTTTATAAAGTACTCTCTAATTAGTACACCATTGAAATTTTATGAGTAACTATTCTCTAAATCTTACAAAGCATATATCTTAATCATAAAATAAAAGAAAGGTTTATTTTAAGTTGGCCCTGCTGATGCAATCCTGTGTACTAAGCTCCATGGGAAGCTGATGCTAAACTACCTTATGTTTAGGACCACAGTAATACAGAGTGAGTCCAGAACATTGTGGAATCCTAAAGATTATACTTTAAAGTATAAGTAAATATACAAAAGAGGGCTGGAGATATACCTTAGTGGTAGAGCATTTGCCTGGTGTTGTGCATGAGACCGGATTTAACTCATAGTACCGTAAGTAACTAACTAACTAACTGAAGAGTAAAAATTCAAACAATTATTTTAAATATATAAAAGTAAGCAACTGAAACCAAAAATTAAATTAGGAAATGTGCCGCGTAAATTTGAATGCTCTGCTTTTGAAACCAGGTAAGGTTTGGCACTGTAGTTGACATGTAATTTTTGAGCTATTGCTCACACAGATAAGTCAGGGAAGAAAAGACGCCTCTTTAAATCTGCCACGAGGCCAAAAGAAATAGCAAGAGTTTCTTAGGGAGATTGCAGCATTGAACAGAAAGAGTATTGGAAATGGAATTTCGTTCATCTATGCTTCTTGATAGGAACATCATTAGAGTTAACCATAGAAAGACCAAATTTTAGTGTCTAAAAAGGCCTCCAAATTCAGTTTCTTAGTGTGGCAGAATGACAAAGAAGCTCTTCGAGTATCAGACTGGGACTAGCTTGAGCTTCAGTGTTTCTCATGTTACAGTTCCCTCCACAGAGTAGGAAGTAAAGAGCTGGGAAGGAACAAGTACCAAGGACGTTGGTCAGGAGTGCATTGTAATCACACAGTATGTAATGGAAAACACTGACGTGTCATTGCCAGAGTTCTGCTTGTAAAAGGGTATAAGGTAGGGAAAGATCTGAAGAAAGAGCTTTATCAAGCAGTCTACTTAAAGTTAGCTCTTAATATACTGATGACAAAACATTGAGGTGGGGCAGTAGAAGCCTGATGGCAACATGCTAAGTAGTAGCCAGTACATATTTAACTTTTTAAAAATGTATTTATTATATATATGTATTTATAATTTTTTCTTATTTTACATATTGATCCCAGTTCCCTCTCATCTTATTTTTAAATAGCTCTGTAGGACACTTGGCTTAAGTGAAATTTTAGTGTGTGGCTATTGAAGTCAATATACATATTCAAACCCTTCCGCATAGCTTTGATCCAGGTAGTGACTACATAAGCAAAAAAAATAGTAAAAACATTGCTGAAGTTGCACACAGGACAAGATGGAAGTCCACAGATCTATGACAGGAATGTTAGCAATTTTTCTGTAAGCTTTTGGAGATCTATTTTCTAAATATGTAAGTTTCCAAAGATTAAAAAATCAATATAGTATTCAGTAGCAACTTTTGCATAATAAATATAGTATATATTTTATAGCTTTGTGAGTAGGCAGACATTAAAAGTGATTGAATTAACATATATTTCAATGCCCACCTTAATATCCAATTTCTCTTTTTCACTCTACACAACACTATGGACAGAAGGTTTCCATGCATCTGTAGCAAAAGTAAGAAACTTTTCCCTTCATAAGTGCACTAGTTGGTGTTCGGGGACAATAAAGATGTCAAAGAGCAAGGCAATAATTATTTACAGGTGTTATAACTGATAAACATAGTGAGAAAAGCTTTTCTATGTCCCAAATGCAACCCTTTCCCATGGCCAGTTATATGGGATGACTCCAGCTTCAACTAGATAGACCTTTGCCTTACCATCTATTTCCTGCCCTGTTAACCCAGCCTCAGCATCACTTCCCAGCTATATGAGTGTAAATCACCGAGTCTGGTAAGCCCAGCACTGGTGAAGCTGACTGCCACTTACATTCATGCATGCTCGCATGCAGGCACACAAATTCAGAAATCATCTGTCCTGCAGGATCTTAAGCTTTGCCCTGTATCTTCCCACCAAATTTCTTGCTCTTTGCTCAGCTGCTATCATTTCTTGTCTGTCTCGTCATGCCTTACTCGTCTTTAACTACAGGACTTGGACTGACTCACTCTAACAAGTTTTAAGCACAGACTGAATCCCTTGACTTTACTCCTATTGATACCTTCAGTAGTTTCGTGGTGTGTATTTTCTCCTCAAACACATTTACACATATTTGTTTTCTCACAGGATGCATACTGTACGGGGTGCTTTCAGTTATCTATCTGAGGGAAGTATAGTAGAGATCCACATTTTTAATGAAAATATTAAAATGAAAGAATGAATAGATTGTATGATTATATTTAGAATAGCTTCTTTTGAACATTCTTAAGGACAAAAGAGTCATTTTCCTTAACATTTACTAATTGCAAATCTTTATACTTTGTATGACCCTTCCTTTTAGGATTGATTTTAAGATTCTGTATGGCATAAAAATATGTCATTTATTTTATTATATTTTAGGGAACTGGATGATTACTATTTTTCAGTATTTTATTTTCTCAGGAGTAATTCTACATGAACTAAAAATAATCGAAACTCAAGATATGTTTTACACTCATCCCTGTTCCCGGGACGGCTGTTTGTGTAGATGTTTTAAGTCGTCAAAGGACATGGTGTTCTTGTACTTAGGAGACCCTATGTTCAGCAGCTAAGGGCACCATTTTGTTCACAGCATCTGCAGTCACGTTGCATTTTCACCTTTTAGTTCTTGTTGGCAGAGGTTGCCTTGTAGCAGAATTCACATAGCTGTTTGCACGGTGCAGGTCCAGCCTTTATCAAAGCGATCCAAACCTTATGTGGAATCGCAGGACCTACTTTTCATTCCACTCATTTTGGTTTTCTGGTTCTGTCTTTTTTCAGAAATTGAGAAATTTCAAGGTTCAGATGGAAAAAAGGAAGACGAAGAAAAGAAGTATCTCGATGTCATCAGCAACAAAAACATAAAGCTGTCTGAGAGAGTATTGATTCCCGTCAAACAATACCCAAAGGTAAGGCAAGCAGCCTCCACTTTGTTCTCAGTGTGTTTGCACACAAACAAAAACATGGAGGTCTTCACCGCCTCTTGTGAGATAAACGTGGAAGGGGTTGCTGTATAAATATATGCAAGCACATGGTACCAGGGCACGAATTAAAACTGGAAGTACAGTGTTAAGCATTATTTCCAACTGAAGCCTAGTGCATTTTTTGGACACGGAAAGCTTTACATGCTTTAATCATTTATTCATCATGGCAGTGACTAATTATTACACCATATTATTAAGTATTCTTTTTTAATATATATATATATATACATACATATATGTATATATATGTGTGTTTGTGTCTGTGTGTGTTTATATAGATATGTATATATATATATGTATGTATTATTTCAAAAAAGAATAGAAAAAGCACAGCATTAGCTAATCATTAGAGAATTGTTGTATTCAGGAAACATTGTGTTACTGGGCTCTTGATTTTTACATTCTTGTCATCCATTATCAATTTTAAAACTAATTATTGTATTGTTTCCAGTGTAACACAACTTTAAATACTTTTGTACTAATAAGTGATTGATTATAATATAATATAGCATTCATTAACCAGGTTTCATGGGTGATATTAATTTCAGTGGATAAAAAGGGTTTCTATTTTGGCAAATAAAAGGAATAATCTAAAAATAGTTCACATAAATCAAGCCGATGATAAACTTTCCAATGAGTGAATTTGAAGCAGGAACCATATAATTACCTTAATAAATAAAGACAACAGAAATGATGGCTATAGTTTACCAATTGCCTTTTAATGTGATAAAGTATAAAAAATATAATTAACTCAAATGCTTTGTTTACAGTCACTAAAAATACAGAAAAAGCTGTTATATCAACAAACCATAAAATTTAGCTTTCAGATGATAATTTTAAGGAGTAAATAATTTTGGTTTTTTTTTTTTTTTTTTTTTTTTTTGTTAAAGCAGGCTTAGTCTGTGGGAAGAAGTGCATGATCATTGGGAATATATATATATATATATATATATATATATATATATATATATATTTTCATGAATGTTATTTGATTTTTTAATATAAAGTCGGGCCATCACATGAAAGTGCATGAAGGGTTTTGTTTTTTCTTGCATAGCAATTGCTTATGATATCGATGTAGACCATGATAGCAATGTAGACCAATGGTGGCTTCTATTAACTGATTATATTTTCAACTAGAGGATCCTTCCCTTAATCTACTAGTAAATACGGCATGACTTCATAGTGTCCCTTGAGATGACACTTGTCAGTCTGGGTTTGTGAAAACATGATAGTAAAATGTTTCTCTTTCACCTCTGGCCCTAGGTCAGTGACAACATGAAAGACATTCAGAGACATGAATTATGTATTGTTAATTGGGTATATTGTCAGTGCTGAATATGAGAATATGAGTTTATAATTGATTTATAATGTCAACTATTAAAGTAGGAAATTATGTAGCATCATATTTTTATATGCTGTGAAGATTTTCAAACCGTGAAAGTTTGGAATTTTTTTTTTTTACTTAAGTGTTTTGGAATCAGAATGCTTAAGCTAGGGTTAGTGCTGGAATGCTACAAAATATAAATATGTGGCATCTATGCTAAAAATATGTGACATCTATTCTACACATCAGAAACCTGGAATGCTGTGGATTTTTAAAACAATATTTTTATTGGAGATATTTAGTACATATATTGTTTCCTTTGTGGAATATTTATTTATATTTTTAGCTTGACTGATCCTGTGTAGAAGAAGTTGACAGCTGATAGCCCCAATGATAATAGTGTATAAAGTAGTCTCACGATAACTCATGCTTCAGAAAATACTCATTGCTCAATAGCATGCCAGTGCTTTTAATACTTTCTGTCAATATCTGTTCTATTTATTGACCACACAGATAAGAACTCTAGATCCCTTTATCAAAGAGCATACCATGAAAGAGGCTATCTAACTAACTCTATCCTGTTTAGTCATCTATCAATATTAGCCTATTTGGTTTTTATAATTCAATGATAAAGTTATATTTCCAAAACACACCCTGTTGCATCATTTTATATAATCTTTTCAAAGCTCACTGCATTTATTATAATGTATTCTCTCTGAGTACTTATTGGCGCTTCTCACAGAATATCAGAAATATTCCATTTTAACCATTGAACTTTCCTAATGTACATTCATGAGCTTAGTTATCATGATGTGTAGGGTTACTGTGAAACACTGAGCAGAGCCATGGCTATAAAATTTAATCTTAGATATTAAAATGTGATTTCTCCTTTGTGGATGGGCTCTCCAGAATGGCATGCATGCTTTATGCAAGGCTCCCTGAGACTCATCTCTACCCTTGATGCCTGCTGTCTGTTTGCACCAGTAATTAAGGTGTTGATGACACAGTCCTTTCAAACAAAGGGCAATAAAGAACTGTGGGAATTCTTAGGGGAAATGACCTTATCATGACTTTACTAGATGACCTTTCTCAGATAGATTTTGTTTCAATTAGTCTCCAACTTCAAGCTAATTTGCTGACTTTAGTTGAACACTACAAGGAATTGAAAGAAGTTTAATATCTTAAATTATAGAAATTATAAGAATGCTGTGGACGCATTTTTAATAATGACTTGTCTAGCGCTAGCATTTTATTTTTATTGATTTAATTTAGGAAAAATAGGCCATGTTATCAGATAATTTTAATGGACACTTTTTAATATTTTGGTGACAAGATTTATATAAATGTATTTAGGAATCTTGCAAAAAAAATGAGATTGCATTTTTGTTGCATTCTCCACAGGAATGGATAACAATAGTAGATATTAATTTTGTTCCCTGTAATAACTTCTTTGTTTAAATATTTTTTTAACTTTATTTTATGTGCATTTGTGTGAAGGTGTCAGATCCTCTGTTGCTGGATATACACAGTTGTGACCTGCCATATGGGTGCTGGGAATTGATCCTGTCTTCTCTGGAAGAATAGCCAGTACTCTTAACCTCTGAGCCATCTCTCCATTCCCTAATGTAATAAATTCTTATTGTCTATATATATTCAATAACATCAGAGAATTTATTTAAAATATAGACAAGACTTTCTCTATTTCTCTCTCTCTCTCTCTCTCTCTCTCTCTCTCTCTCTCTCTCTCTCTCTCTCTCTGTGTGTGTGTGTGTGTGTGTTTTGGAGAATACCCATGTGTACATGTTTGTAGACATAAGGGTAAACCAGGATGTCATCCTGTTGCTGTGATCAAACACCATGACCAAGGGATATTATAAAAGAAAGAAAGAGTTTACTTGGGGTTAGGGTTTCAAAGGGTTAAAATCTATGGCCATCATGGCAGCAGGGGCAGTAGGCAGGCAGGCACAGCTCTGCCCCAGACCTCGAGGTCTGGCATTGAGACAAAAATCATGAAGCAGGAGGGTGGACTAGAAATTATGTGGGATTTTGAAACCATAGCCTGCCCAAGTGACACACCTCCTCTAATAAGCTGTACATCTTAATCCTACCCAACCATTTCCATCAACCTGGGACTGACTGAACTTTCAAACATATGAGCCTTTGGTGACATTTTCCTTCAAACCACAACAATACGTGAATGAATATTTCTATGCCTGTTGTAGTTCTTTCAGTATAAATTTAGCACACACTATCATATAATACCCAGAAATTTGTCCTCTAACATGAATGAAAAACTCATCAAATAAAAATAAAAATTGGGGGGAGAATCAAGAATTTTATCAAATGGAAAACTAGTGCATTTTCTATTTTTTTTTGAAATATGTAGATATAATGTTTAAATAAAGATCTTATCAGTTTAGGGGACATCAAACATTAAAAATCAACTTTATTGACAACAAAATCCAATGCCAACCAAGAAGTGCCAACTTCTACCACCAAAATGGTGGCTAATATGAAGGCAATTTCTAATTAAAAAAAAAATGAAAAATACAGATGGAGGGTTTTTACCTTTTTACCATTCTGTAAGAATGCTTGAGAAAATCTTACAAATTAGGGGCTGGTAGATAATAGATAATAACTTTCAGACCTATGAAGAATTGAATAATGCTTCAATAGTGATAAATAAACAAGGTATAAATACAAGCGTAATCATAAGATTTGTTACTCTCTTTTTCTACTTAATTTAATCCCAGATACTCAGGGAATGGGGAATTTAAAATTTCATACAGGAGAACAAACAGCATTGTAGAACCCAATCACACCCTTATAAGTTCATTTGTGTCCATGAATTATAGATACGAATACATGTAATTTTCATGTGCACCTTCATAAATTTCAACGTTGGACAAACAAAACCACCACTTCCATTGTCCTATTCTCTGTCATTAATTTCTCTCAAGTTTCTAATGGCAGTAGCCTCTTGTGTGTTCTCGTTTCTACAATAGCATCTGCAATCTCTTCATAGCAGATATGGATCAGATTGGGCCTTTCCTTTCCATATTGAGAGCACGTAGAACATCCCTTCTCCATGTTGCATGGGAAAATGGGACTTTCTGTGGCACAGATGCCTCCGTCTTTTTTTGTCTTGACACTCACAGTATCCTTCACCTCCTCCACTTTTTCTTATCTCCACAGTGTGCATCACCTTTCAACACATTTGGTACTTTTCTTATTTCCTGCATGAAAGCTGCCTCCTGTGATATAGGGAGCATGATGGCATGTTGTTGTGTTGTTCAGTCGGTCTTTTGTTTTAATTATGTAGAAATGCTTAAGCACAAAATATTTTCAGAGTACACACAAGTAAATCTGTTCTGGGGTATTCTTGCTAGTGTAAACACAGTATTTATGAAACAAGGCTAGAATATAGGTCGTCAGATCATCCCCATCTTATAGACTTTCTATGAATCCTGTCCAGGTAGCAGTCACCACAGACACTCAGAAAGATCCATCCTGATGATGCCATTGTGACCTGACCACTGCTCTATTCTTGCCACAGAGTCCTCCTACAACAGTAAAATAATTCTAGTGGAACATTTACTTGACTCTCATGCCTACCTAATCAATTATGTTACCTAATCAAATTTCCTATTTAATATTAAGTTAAAAGGTTAACTCAAGAATTGCTTTCAACCCATCAGTGAAAATCGTATTATGGTTTTATTACCTAATCACCCATTTTTACTAAGTACAGTATATTGAACATTATTTGACCTTTTACAGAAGAGCATTCCTAGCCTGTAAATTATCCTTCAGGATATTAATTTCAATTAATTCATTCAGCCATTTGAGAGATGTTTATTAGAGTTACATTAGACATTTGGCATTCATCTCATAACTCTGAATGTGAAAAAGATGGAATTCTGCAGAATACTAAGCAATCTTCCTAATATATACTACTTTATGATAGATACATAAAAGCTGGGGACTGTGTTAACTTGTATAAAAAAAACTTGAGCCAATTTTTAAAACAATTTCCCTTAAAATATAGAGCTAAGTTATGAAAAAGAAGTAAGGGTATAATATAAGGTCATTATTGGACAGTCCATGAGTAAAAAGAAAGGAGAGAGAGGGGAAACAGGGGTGGGGAGAGAGATCGGGGAGAGCAAGGGAGAGAGGGACCCAGCGCCTGAGACTGAACATTAATATATTAATGCTTGACATGCATGGCAAGGAGAAAGGGTAAGGTGAGGTGGGATGATGCAAGTCCCACTGACAAGTTCTGTCAGTAAAGAAACATTTATTCCTCCATGTGTCTTTATAACCTCATAAAATTTTGGCAGTGGTCTGTTTCATGTAAAGATTCTTTCTGCCTGGAAAAAAAATCTTCAGGTCATATTTAAGAAAATAAAGAGGAGCGAGAAGACCCACTATAAGGGAACACACTATAAAGCTTTGAGTTGTAGACTCCTGTGCCAGTTTCAGCTGCGCTGTCATTAAGGGACCAGTGATGGGTTTCATGAATGCAAACGTAAAACTCTACTCTTTACATCTGTTATGTCGAAATAGAGACTGAGAACTTTCAAAATACATATAGAAGTTGGGTAATCTTCACATATTGAAACTCACAGAAGTTGCTATGAACCTTATTGTCCCTTAGGTATAGATTTCTGACATGTCAGTTATAGTTTATCTTAAAACACATGAATACATATTCCTGATTGCTCACGTCTTATATTCCTGTCTGACAACTATGTTTGAGATGCTCTTGTGGCTAGTGCCTAATATTACAGAAACTGGTTTCTTTACATTATTAGTACTATGTAGACAATGGTGAAGTCCCCACACTGTGCAGTCATCTGGATATTAGTTAAATGACTTCATAATTATCTAACAAATGTTGAGGCTTTATATTATTATTACCGTTGAATTATAAAAAGATACAAAATTAATTTTTATGAATAACTCAGTGCTGGTAGATTAGACAGAGAGATGATAGATATGACTTTATCAATGTGAACAGAGATGAAAATAGAAGGGATAATATGAGGGGGGAGGAGAGAGGCCTTCAGAAATGGGAGGGAAGGCAGGAGGAACAAGAGAGAATATTAGGTAGGAAATATAAGGAATATCTACTTTCTCTCATGTGCAGAACTTACTTTCCTATCCATCTATGTACATACATGTATATAGCCTGATATTAGAGCGTACCCTGTTGAAGGAAGTGGAGGGGGGTTCTGAAGGAGAAGAGGGCGTAGATTTGAGCAAGAGATATTGAATACATATGTGTAAGAAAATGTCATAATGAAACACGTCATTTTGTATACTAAGTAAAATACTAATTACAAGGAGAGTAGATATGAAAGCAGAAGAGGGTACATTGGGGAGAGGGCAGCAGTGAGCAGAAGCTTGGAGGAGACAGTAGAGGGCAGTGGGCTGGTTCTGAACACAGTGAGGGGCATGTCTTCATGCAGATGTCACAGGGAAACCAAGTGCTTTATAGACAAGGTAAGTCGTCAGCTGATAAAATCATAAACATAGTTTGATGTGACAGGGTACATTTCACAGTTTTAATGCTTTTTAACTTTTTATCACGATGGCTTGAAGTTCTCAAAAGATTTGTACACCGACTTATTCTGCCCTGAGCAATCAGTTGTGATTAGATCTATAGTATAGACAGGATGCTTTTTAATTATTTTTAGAATATAGCATTGTTTTTTACTGCTCTTTGGGAATAGTGCAAGGAATGCATTAAATTAACATTCAGAATTCTGCTGCCAAACAGTATTTTCCAAATAGACTGAAAAAATGCTGTGATTCTGTGTCACATTTGTGGGGACGAATGAGCACATTAGGTCCTTGGAAACCCTGAAGGGATTTGTTTTCTCTCAGCACTATAGGATAGAATACTCCAATGTTTATGAAAATGGAAAGATTATGGAGCACTACTTCCTTTATTCTTACCCCATTTTCATTCTTCTTGCTAATGACTTATTTGGACTTATGTATTTTTGTAATTAATGAAACATGGACCTGGGAATAACGGTACTATGCATTTTTAAAGAACTAAGTGAGGAAGCTCATTTTTGATCATCTGAGTAGAGCTGATGAATTAAAGAAAAGAAGTTTCTGTGTACGGCAGAAAAAAAATGACTCATACTTCGCTGTGTTCAGTCAGTATCATATAGAGCCAAAGTAGTTGTCTTAACATCCTTACAAGATGGTGGGGAGAAACAGAGGCCTTGCGGCCTTGTCCTGGATCCCTTGCTTTGTACTGATTCCTGGCAATGACAATATCACTTCCTGCCATTATCATCAGTGTTAGGATTTGCTGAATGTCTCCTAATTCTCTTGTCTGTAGCTTTGTGTGTGACTAACTTCACTTGGTTGACATGCTCATTTGAATACGCTTAACTGCATCTGGAGCTATGGGGATTAAACCCCCTTCCCAGCTCTCTGCCTGTTCCTCTGACCTAGCTCCTCCTGAGACAGCACCCAAAGAGAGGGAGGAGGGATCACATGCACAGGGGAAGTTAAGACCATGATGGGAAAAACCATAGAGGCAGCTGACTTGAGCTTGAGGGACCTCACTGACTATGGACCCTGCTGGGAACCTGCATGGGGTTGAACTAGATCCTCAGAGTGTGGGTAACAGTTCTGTGACTTGATCTGTTTGGATGGGGCCCTGGGAGTGGCATCAGGCCACATCTGCATATCTCAAGGGCTTGAACTGGCTTTTTGGAGCCCATTGCCTATGGTGGGATACCTTGCTCAGCCTTGATATGGGGGGGGGGTCTCAGCTTGGTATGCCATCCTTTGTTGAGTCCCCAAAGAAGGCCTTACCCCCCCCACTCTGAGGAGTGGATGGGAGGTGGGAAGAGGGGAAAAGGGGTGGGGCAGGAGAAGGGGAGAGTGTGGGAACTGGGGTTGGTATGTAAAATGAAAAGTATTTTTTAAACTAAAAAAGAATACATAAGGAACTCAAAAACACACTAAAATAATAAACAAATAAATACTTTCCTGATAGCTCCACACACAGCCTCTCACTGGGATCCTTCAGAGTCCTGCTTCTCCACTTCCTAGGCTCTACTGCCTCTTAGAAGCACCGTTATCATCTTTCATAGAAAGATGATGAACCCAGAGATATTTTTAAAGCTAGTATTGGTGAAATAGTAAACCAATTGGCAAGAAATCTTGTAGACAAATACTGACTGCAGGAAAGACATGATTTGTAATTTCCAGAATCCAAATAGGGGTGTTGTAGCATGAAGTCAGTAGGAATAGCTGTGTGACACCTTCAAAAATCACACCATGAGTATTATGAGCAGTTTTCTCTGCCAGCCCGGTCCCAGAGCTGTGCCAGCCCGGTCCCAGAGCTATGCCAGCCCCAAACAACACAGAGATACTGTATTAGATATAATGTTGTTGGTCTGTTACTAATTTCTTATCGGCTAGCTCCGTCTTAAATATTAACCCATTTCTATTAATCTAAGTATTCCCATGTGGTCTCATCTTACTGGAGAGAGGGTCCGGAGTTCTACTCTCTCCATCCTCCATGTTGAATCTCTTCTTTACTACTTCCTCTCTCCTCCTTCTCTCCTACTCCCACCTATCTTGCTTTCCTATCGGCCAACAGTGCTTTATTTATTAACCAATATGAGAAACATATTTACAGAATGACATAACCCATGTCACCATGAGACTTCAGGTAGCATCTGGAGCAAGGACTTGGTAAGGGCCATCAAAGAACTTTCCTTGGACTGTCCTCATCATTCGTCAGAACTGAGCTTTCTTCACACCAGACACTTTTCAAAAAGTAAGTATGTGCTGCTCTTGACACTAGCTGTGTTCCTGTCCCTGCTCAGTTCCAGGTGACAAACTGAAGCCCCCACGAGAAAGCATGGATAGCTTGATCATTCTCTCCATATACTTTGACAAACATTAGCAAACACGAACATCAAGATTAGTACTTTTTATCACTTATGGTTTTTATTTTTGAGAATTGGTTACACGAATGTGACATTTATCGATCCTAAAATGTTGATCAATCCTAACCTCATTCCTTCCCCTATTCCTCCCTATCTCCATTACCACTTTATTCTGAGAACATCACCTGGTTTGTTTTTTTTTTTTCAACCCCCTTGTTTCTACCTAACACTTCCTGTATATGCTTGGGTGTGAGCACACCTGTTGGACCATGAGAAGACTTTTAGAGTCCACATTCTTGAACAAAACTTGCTTTTCCTCACCTACTGCTATCAGTTGCTAGAAGCTTCTCAAGTGTGGGTGAGTTATTGTGAGCCTTTACCAGGTCCTTCCTAGGACTTTGGTTGCCTTGATTTTCCACGGGTCTTGCTGTGGGTTCATGCATGCAATGGTCTTGTCCACCAAATGGTGTTTTACCTCAGATGTTCTCTACTTGGCTCTTGTAATATTCGGTCTACTCTTCCAGGATGATCCCAGATACTTAGAGAGAAAGAGTATGATGTAAATTTTCCACTTGGAGATGACTATTCCATAGTCTTGCTTTCTGAACATTGGCTAGCTGGGGGTCTTCATATTCATTTTCATCTACCACAAAAAGAATTTCTCAGTTGAGAGGTATGCTCCTCAGTGGGTAAGAATATAAGAACTGAGGAAGGAATTTAATAATGTGTCCATTTAGTAAAATAATAATATAAAGTTCTCCTTTAGAGCCTTGGGCTTAGCCAGTTACTGGTTTGGTTCATTTTGTAGTCCCATTCATGGGTTCCATGCTGTGCAGGAGGGTTTAAATTCACTCAGAAAGTGACTGGCCACCACTATAACGTTGGTGTTATTACACTAGTTTTCTTCTCTTACCTGGCCTCTTATTGAAGCTTCCTGGGTTGACAGCTGAGTAAGATTGTTAAAGACTTTTTTCTCTCTGGAAGCATAGACAGAACCACCAGGAACTATGCAAGATAGCCAGTGAAGATGAAGCTTTCAGATACATTTCTCTAAGTTCTATTGTTCGAGTCAGTGGCATCTTCAGCCATCAGGCCATGCCATCCAATTCTAAGGACAGCCAAGTGCAATGCCAGTAGCATGTGCTGTTTAGGGAGTATGTATGTGACCCCATGATCAACAAGCCAAAAAGAGACAACCCATATTGGCAATGGACTTTGTCATAGATATCCTCTGCTTGTAGAAGAGTCATAGACAGCCTATGCTGTGTAGAAAAATTGTTCTGCAATTATGGGGTGGCACCATTTAATCTCCTTTTAAAGTTGAAACACTGCTTACTTATTTTTCTGAGCTTTAAAATGTGTGATATGAAGTTGAGACCTGATATTTTCAAGGCATGCATTCCCTTGCTTTTATTTTACCATTGACCAGAGTGAAATGGAAAATGAAGAAACCATTTCTTATCTGTGATGAAGCCTGCGTGAACTTCCAATTTCAGTTTATAATAAATGTTAAGGAATTTAATTATTTACCCGGGCTTAGCATTATACAAGAAAATCTGGATTTTGAATTTGACTCTGCATCATGTTCCATTTAAATGAAGCAGTTGATAGCGGGTTATTTCCCTGATGTTCAATTCATTCATAGTTTATGGTAATGAACTTAAGTTTTGGAAGAGAAGGAAACTAAGCCTTGAGATATGGTCTTAAATTGTGTAGTTTAATATTCATCCTCTGAGCAAGCTATGAAATAATGTTTCATAGTCCAGGTTTTCCCCTCAGACTCTGATTTGCATGAATAATCAGCAGTAAGCCTCGCCTTCACCAAAGCTTCAATGCCATCCATTGGTCCAAGACTCTACCTTTGCCCTGCTGTGTTCTCAGAATCCAAATGATGGAGTGCTAGTAACAGGCCTGGGATACTAATCTTTTTCTTTGGGGTCTGAGTTACATTCCCTGGGGATACTTATCATGCAAACATCACAACTCAGTCATTCCCGAAGACTCATAAGTTTGTGAGTGACAGCTACGGAGCAGCCTTTACCAATCTATGCCAGTCGTCTCCACAATGCAAGCGGGAGGTAAAGGCGTAAGTGAGCCTCAGGGAAAGAAAGTAGTCAGGCTACGGTCTGAATAAGGATATCTTCCTTCTAGGTTTCATATATGAGGGACAGCATGCTGCAAGTCAGCCTTATTTTCATCCACAGGGTGACCTCTGTTTCTACACACTTTTTCACAAACAGGCATAATATTCTTCATGGTGGGGCGATATTCCATTATGTCCACAAAATACATGTATCCGTCAAACACCTGGACCGATACCATATCTTGACAAATGTAAATAGTGCCTATGCAAAGAAAACAGAATATGCTCTCTCAAGAGTAGGCTGGCTTGGATTCCTTCAGCTATATGTATAGATGAGGTGTTGCTAGATCGTATGGATGTCCTCTTTCTAATATTTTCTGGGATACCATTATTGATTTCGGTAGTTTCTAGACTAATTTTCATTTCTTTACCCCAAAACGTAAACAGTATTTGCTGGTGCTCATCTTATGAAAGCCATTGTGACTGGTGTGGGATGGAATCTCAGCATGGTTTGACTTACATCTATCTCCCTGATGACTAAGGTTGTTCAGCATGCCTTTACTCAGTTTTTAGTCATCTGTCCTTCTTTGGGAAGTATCTGAAGAGTTTTGTTCAGATGCTCATCTATAGGCTTGGCTAGTTTTACTATTAATATTTTTAAGTTTTTCTAGTCTATATGTTATTCCTTTGCTCGATGAATAAGCTAGTGAAAATTTTAAAACTCCAAGTAGGCTATGTCTTCAGTGTCTTTCTCCATTTGCTGTCTTGTAAACTTTTTAATTTGATACATTGTCATTTGTGAATTCTGGCTGTAATTTTCTCAGCTTTGGACCCCCGACTAGGAAAATTTTGCCTATGCCATTGTCGAATATTTTTGCCATGTTTCGCTCTAGCATTTTCAAAGTTTTAGCTCTTGTAGTAAGAGTTGGCATTCATGTATACATGCTTTATTAACATATGAGAAATAAGAATTCTCATATGAAGACTTCATTCTTCTGTATGAATATATACCATTTTGCAGCATTATTTTTTTGAAGAGGTCATTGTTCATTTGACCTATGTTTTAGACACTATTATCTACTCTGGTGGCTCAAGATATATGAGATTTTCTGGGTCTTTTACACTATATTCCAGCAGTCTACATGTCCATTTTTATGTCAAGGTTAGTTGACATTACTGTGACTCTGTAGTATATTTTAAGTATGGGTTGTGATGCATTCATCATTAGTCTTTGTACTTGAATTGTTTGATCTATTTTATTTTATATTTTGTGCTTCTATGTTAATTATAGGATTTGGTTTTCTACTTCAATAAAGTGTAATAATGATAGGTGTTTTATTGAATTTTTAAATCATTCTCCACATGATTTCCATTTTAATATTAATTCCTCCAATCTTTAGACATGGGGATTCTTTCCACATTCTAGTTTAAGCAATTTTTAATATACTTCTTTTATTTTTTGAGACTGTAATATAATTACATCTTTTCTGTCTTCCTTTTCTTTCCTCCAAACCTTTCCATGTTCCTCTCCTTTCTGTCTTTCCCATTCATGGCCTTTCCCTCAATAATTATTGTCACACACACACACACATCCATGCATATATATTTCCTAAATGCATAATGTTGCTTGTATGTATGGATGTTTTTTAGGGCTAACCATTTGGTGTTTGATAACCAATTACTGTACTCTTTCCTGGGAAGACTACTTATTATTCCTGCTGTCAGCATTCTTTGTCTGTAGTTCTTTATATAGGATTGAGACTTCGTGGTCTGTCACTGTCCACTTTAGCATATTTTTCATCTATAAGACAATGCCTACACCTAAGACTCATAGGGAGGAGAGATTGTGAGGGGCCATAGGATGTGTGAGCTTGCTGTAAGTTTGTCTCTTAGAGCTGTTAGAAATGCCACCAATCAAGTCTCACCATCATGACTGCCTAGGTCATGTTGAACAAGAATAATAAGAGTAGATATGCTAATGTGCTTCCTTACACGATCAGCTAAATAGTAAAAGATGATGCTGCAGGGCACTCAAGCCACTTGACTCCTGAGAGCCCATCAACTTAAGTGAAGGACATAGTGCCTTTCCTGAAGATACCCAACTCCATTTTCTTTGTTACATATAAAAATTAATGTTTACTAATTTTCATTGTATTGTCATTGCACCAGTTGCTTAACTTGTATTAATTAAATTAATGCCTGTGGTAATCACTATTGTGAAATGCCCAAACTAAGGTGTAAGAGCTGTTCCCTTTTCTGCAGCTGTTGCCAATGGAACACGCACAGGAGACTAATTGTGCCCACATGGAGTTTATTGGTGGAGGGAAAAGAAATGGGGTAGCTGGTGGCCAACCAAAAGCAGGAGAGAGCGATTCCTGTTGGAAGACTCCTGTTAGGAGCTCTATTATTGGACCCTACTACCACATAGGAGGCCTAGTGATAGGAACATGCCACTTAATGCAAATTGGTGTTTGCCCCCAGGGTCCCCAATCCTATATAGCCTTTATACTCTCTGAAATATAGTTTAGCTGCTTCACTGAAAGCAGTCTGGGGGAGGGCTGACTCCATTTGTGCTCATGGGTGATGTACAAAACTTTCTGTCATCACCACTGCCTCTTTGCCCTGGTGGGCTGCTGGCCAAGAGGAAGATAGGAACAATGAGACTCCCATACTCTTTGTCGATGAATACTAAAGATTAGAGTTTGCCTTATGGTTAGAAAACGACGGTATTTAAAAGAAATGGCAGCATGACTTTTGCTTTGTTTGTCTATTGGCTGTAATCAAAATAGGACCAAAGACAATCCAGTTATCGTAAGTATTTATTAATCTCCAGAGTCTATTCTGGAAGTCAATCTATTCTGTAAACATTAACATAAAAAAGTGTTGGAACTGATTTTTCTTGTGATTAGCAATTATCGTTCTGCTTGTGGAGGGCATCTGCCCTTGTGTGTTTGCTCCTAGTTCAAAGAGGATGATGTGTGAGAGTTCTGTGTTTATCATCCTTGCATATGCAAACCGCTTAGTGATGAAATAAATGACTTAGTCACTGGCTGCTGACCTCCTCTGAAACTGATGCCAGGGCAAGAACATGAAACCACTGGTGTAAAGAAAAGATAATGTTATCAGTATCTCTACACATTCAGACTTCCCAGGGAATTGAGAGTGAACTAACAATGACATTCATCATTCTCTGCAGATACTGGCCCGCCACATTATTCCTGGGCACACAGAAGTGTCTGAGATCCCTTGCTCATTTTGGAATTATCTTGAATTCTTCATGATACCACGCCATTCTTGTGACATTCTGTCACTAATGAGCATTCCCTTTGTGGCTTCTTGTGTGGCTTCTATAAAGGGTCACAGTTGCAACCTATTTTGAGTGCAAAATAGCCTGAGGAAATGGAACAAGACAAAATTTAACAATACAAGGCCAATGCCCAATGACTTATGAGTCATTCCCTCTCTTTCCAAGTCATGCCATAATGTCATTCATAACATAAGACTAGCTTACTAAACATTTTTTCCTGGTATCTGGCATATTTAAGGTAGATCTTCTGCTTAGTATGGTATTTGTCAGAAGAGGTAGCAAGGAAACTTTTGCTTACTTCAGATGGGAAGGTTTCCAGTCTTTGAATCTTTAAGACTGATCATTCTCAGGGGAAGGTTTCCAGTCTTTGAATCTTTAAGACTGATCATTCTCAGGAAATTTAGACTATATTCTGCATACATTTAAACTCCTTGTTTTGGCTCCTTCATTCACAGTTTAACTAGTAGATATTCAAATATAGTTGCTAAATGAATGCAATCAGAGGACTTGACTAGAACTATTCATGAGCATGTGATAATCATTTTGTTTATTTTAGATTGTAAGTACTATTAAAGGTAAGAGGTAATTAAATGCAAACATGTTTTCTGAATGGGTGACCTTGACATAAAATGCTGCCTCTTATAATGGGAATTGATCTTGACGAACACACAGAGTGAAACTCAGGGCTCCTCTGACCTGGTGAAGGAGCCTGTGAAGATAACATTTCAAATGTATTTTATTTTCCATTGCATGTGATTGTGCCTCTTGCTATTTTAATGGTATTTTAGGGAGGCTAAGGACATGGCTCAGTTTGTACTACTACAAACATGAAGACCCACACTTGGGTCCCTAATACCATTGTAAAAAGTCAGGTGTTATGCCACATATCTGTAACCCTAGAGCTGGGGGTGGGAGGGGTGGACCCCAGGAGGTCATAAGCTAGTCTACCTAGTCTACCAGTGAGTATTGGGGCCAATGAAAGTCCCTTTCTCAAATATGTGGTAGAACAACCAAAGAAATTAGCCAGTGTTTATCTCTCATCTCTCCATGCATACTTGCACATATCCAAGGGCACCAACATGTACCCCTTTACACACTACATGTACTACACAATACAAAAGTTTCAAAAGTTTTAAATGTCAGCATTTTTAAACATATATGGATGTGTATCTCTCCTATCTTAACTTAGGACTGGAGTGAAAGAAATGACTCATAGTTTACTATTGGAGCATTGAGATTGGTCTCTGGTTTAATTATGGTAATCAATTTGGAAGACAAAAATAGGAAATTAATATGGTGTATGAAGGGGCTTTCTCCATCTTTGCACAGAATACTACATAAATGGAATTATGTGTCATGTGAAACAGTTTTCTTTTTTAAAAAAGTGATTTTAGTGTCCTATGTATAATGGACAGTGACAGAATGAAAAGCACCATAACAGTAATGGTGGGATTAGGTAGTTAGAATTTATGTAGAAGTCACAGTTTCATCATGGAAATAATAAGCAGAAATTTTTATTCTTCCATTTTTTTCATTTTAAAATTTTCCTGTCGTTAGCTACTAAATTTTTTTTCTTTTTTGCAATTGAGAGCTACATTGCTTAACTCAACTAAGTTCTGCCAGAAACATAATTGAAAAGATAATTTGTCTAACCCCCTGGAGTGATAAATACCCAAATCTGGTTTATCTCCCCTATCGGTACATTTTGTTCCATGGAACATCATAGGAAGAAGATAATTCAAGCTCATTGGTTTGGAAGAGTTACTGAATTATGCAAAATGCTTTAGTCTAATTTATGTTCCTTCTTTGTCTTTTCACTACAGTTAATCTAGTGTTCACTCTCATGACTATTTCGTAGCTATTTTGTGACTCTTCTGTGAATTTCTCTTCCCAATCACTGTGTACTTCACACTTCTTGCTCCTGTACAACCCATGAGCTTTCCCTCTCCTTCTTCATTTCCTCTTTCCTTCTTCTTCATCTTTTCTCTAACTACTTCTTAAGCACAGCCTTCCACAACTTTAGAGATCATTAAACTCTGTGAACCTCATATCCCAGATTCCCCTTCGCAGTTATTTTTCTGACATTGTTTCGCCCCACCCCAGTTCACCTACTCTTGTCATTACACAGCCTACCTTCATTTCATCCAAATCTTATATATCCTGGAATCCACTCTCCTTGTTCATAACCGCAGTGGTTACTGAAGTTACATACATGTTTTGTTTTATTGTAACCTGCCAATCTGGTAATTGTGGAGGTTCTGCAGTTATCACTTTACTCAGAGTGATAGCAGAATAACATGAAGTGTCTTGAGCAATGGCCCAGGGCTTTATTTCCTGAATATTGACCCTCATCACTGCCACAACCAAACTATAACTTAGCAAATACTTCAATGGTGAGAATGTTGTTAATAAAAAATAAGTAAATCTGTATACTCCTAGAGTGGAATGGACTTGGTCTTGAACCACTAGGCTCTCGATTTATATTTTAATGAAGAAAACACCTCACCTGAGCTCTTTGTTATGTTGCCCAGCAAGCTAATACTGGAAGAATAGTTGCCATTGAAAAGAGTCAATTCCTAATTAGGAGTATTTCAAGTAGAATGGTGGGATAAAGAGAAAGGGGGAAGTGAAATGGAGAGGTATACACCAATCGTGCCAACCTCATTGGGTGTAGACAGTAGGAAGGAGTAGCTTCAGCCTAGGAAAGAGAGATAGGTCAGTCTGAATAACAGTGAGAATTTGTTATAAATATACGACCACGACCATTCATTGAATTATTTGTATAAATGAAAAAACATTATTATATACAAATATACTTCCATAACATCATTTAGGGAGAAGCAGACTTTATAATTAATACCAAAAATTTCATATTCATGTAAAATTATGTAACCATTAAAGAATGTTCATTATAGTTTTATAGATAAAAATTTGTAGATGGATCCTGATAGCTCAGGCATGCAGTTCCTAGTGCTCTGAAGGCTGAAGAAAGAAGCTGAAAATTCTGGGTTATGGAGTGATTTTAATTTAGATATGATCTCAAAATTAAAAGTAAATAAATAAAATAAGGCTAGAGCAGTATGAGAGGGAGAGCGCTTGTCTGGCATGCTTGAGGATGCTCTATGAAAATTGTTCTCTATAGCAGCAACTGCAGAAAAGAGCTGACATAGAAGTTAGAAGTTGCTACAGCTAATTCTGATTATCATTGATTTGGATCATAGAAGGAAGGAAGAAATGTATGATTTCCCATAATGGAGACTATGTCAAGAGATATGCATTTAATTTTGAGGTAAGAATTGTTGTAATATACTTTTAAAAACAAAGAATTTAAATGGATTCATCCTAAAGGAAGATAATGTGCCTCTCAGAAGTCAGAAGTTATTAAGTAAAAAAGTAGCTAGTACCCACCAAACAATTCGAGTAAATGATGTTTGGTAAGTTGGAGTTGAAATAATACAGATAAGTACATAAAAATATATAGCTGGTACTTAACAGTTGCATAACTAGGCATTAAAGGACATTGCAGACAATATAATCACGCCACTGCTTATGTTTGGTAATGAAAATAAACATGAGTATTTAGACATGGTCTACAGGGATTCAGCATGGCCACTGGCTGCCTAGTTTTGATAACAATGAGATGAGTTCAAAACTGAGTGGGCATCAATTCTAAATCATCATAGAAAGATTCTTTTTATTATGGTTTTTGAGACAGGGTTCCTCTGTATTGCTTTGGAGCTCTGTAGACCAAGGTGACCTCAAACTCACAGAGATCCTCCTGCCTCTGCCTCCTGATTGCTGGGATTAAAGGTGTATGCCACCAATACTCAGAAGAAAGATTATTAAGAGTACATTTTGACCAAATTTAAAATAGAGAAAAAAAAAAGCAATGTCTGATTAAAATTAATAGACATGGGTTCTAAAGTAAATCATTTCAAAATTGTTTTTTATTCAAGAAATTCAACTTTAATAAGATTGAATATTTGTTGTTTTTACTTAGTGCCCCCCTTCAAATCCCTGCAGTATAGTTAAAAGATAGGACTTTTATAGTTTATAGTTAAAAGATAGATACAAAGTAACTATGATAATAACTGCAGGGTCATACCTGAAAATTACAGACACTGTCTATTGCTGGCTTGTAGAAATATGTTCCATTATGATCTTGACCTCCCTTATCACATATTCCCTCCTCCTTCTCTTTGACTGGACTCTTGGAGCTCAGCCTGTTTCTTGGTTGTGGATCCCTGCATCTGGTTCCCTCAATTAATGGTTGAAGGTCCTATGATGATATTGGGGTATTCACCAATCTGATTACAGGGGTAGGGCAGTGAAAGCATCTCAACTATTATTAGGAGTCTTAGCTGGGGTCCTCCTTGTGAATATTTGGGAGTTACACTAGATTCTCCCTAAGCACATAGTGGCTCCCTATGAAGATATCTCCTTCATCGCTCTTCTACTCTACCCCTCACCACCTTAACCATCTCATTCCCTCCTGTTCTCACCGCCAGCCTCTAATTTCCTTTCTCAGGGCAATCCATGTGTCCTTCTTAGGGTCTACTTCTAAGGAGCTGGGATATACAGAAGCCCTCCAGCCTAATTTAAATTCACAGGATTAACAACAATTGTGTGTATGATGGGGATTGACCCCAAGGCCTCGCACATGTTAAGCAAGCTTTCTACAACTGAGATAACTATTAAATACATATATCACAATTATTCTAAATCCATGTTAAACCAGCTACTCTACCATCATGTAAAAACAAATAATCATTCATGACTTCAATGTAGTTCAAATATGAATTAAGAAAAGGGAACATGAATTGGAGTTGATACTTGTTAGTACAGAGCTATTATTTATAATAGTTTGATATAATAATCTGTGTCATAAGAGTATCATACAGCTGTGTTACTAAAACGCTGCCACACCCAATGTGTATAGTAACATTGATAGAGCTTTTGTTGTGTCATGATGGAAATATGCCTCTGTGTGTGTATTTATATATTGTGTAATATGTATTGTATAAATTCACATTTATTTTGATGGTGATAAAGCAGAATTAAATTGCTTTTACTAACAGTCGAAGAATGAGACTAATTGTCCCAATTATTTACAATATAGAGACATGAAATATTGGAAGTCATCTGTATGATATATCTTCTGTCTCTGATAGCTCTGCCATTAATCTGTATAATATATAATGTTTGTCTACATATATCTCACCAGATACTTACTTTCAATTTGCATATATTGAATAATAGTACTTAAGTACATATTCTTTACAGAATTGTAAGCATAGAACTGATAGCTTCAGGACCCTGGTAGTCCTTCACAGTACAAAGACAGAATTTATCTTCATTTGGAATGGTCCTATTTTCTCATCAAAAATGCTCACATATTCATGTCGATTACACCACTGTGTCTAGAAACGGCACTGCTGATATTTCCTTAAGAATAATTATATTAATTACAGTTTTATGTGGGAAATAAGCATATTTACATGTCAAACCCTGTTCAGGTGTTTGCATGAGCTAATCATGTTTATGAGCATTAAAAGTGCCTCACGGCAATCCGTGCAAGAGTTTCTTTGGAGATGGAGTGCCACATAGTTGTATCTTCAGAGAATTTTAATGAATAGCATTTCAGACAAAAGCTACATTGAAAACAGATGTAAAATGGCAAGTTGAGAAGGCAAAAATAGGTCATCTTATTTAATGTTTTATTGTTTTCACCATGACTTGTTTATGTTAATTTTTTTCTTTGCAATGACAAGAACATCTATAAAAGGAAAGGGGCTATTTGTATGCACATTCCTCATCATGTTAGTGAAGGCATGGATGCGACACAGCTGAAGCAACTGGTCACCCCTGTCAACAGTTGAAAACAGAGACAGGAATGAGTGCTAATGGTCCAGACATTTCTCCTTCCTGTCTTTGAATCAGCCCAGACTGTAGTTCATTGGATGGTGGTATCTGCATGTAGGATCTGCGAGTTATGTCCATCTGTAAATATTCTCAGAGACACAGCCAGAAGCTCATCTTCCAGGTGATTCCAGATCTGGCTGAATTGAAAGTGAACATTAACAGACACATCCTATGAACGTGATGAGCAAACAACCAGCTTAGTTAGCTCCTTGCTATCTCATAATCTCTTGGCAGGTGACCTGTTTGCTTGCTAATACTTCTACTACTACTACTAACTATAATAATACTCTTCATTCCATTATTTCTACAATTTTCATTGAGATGAGATAGTCCAGAGGTTTGACTAGAGAGGAAGTTGTGCGATTGTAGCAAGCCCCAGAACTGGTGACTATCAGGACTTTTTCTCCTTTTGAATCATTAAGCTTCATGAATTATTTAAACTGTTTGAGATATTTCCCCTGTGTATAATACTTAATTAAACTTTGGAACTACACACCTTTAGGCCTAGGGAAAGTCACTAAATATGCCTTAGAAGCAATAAATTTGACCAAGAAGTAAGCAGATGTCTCATTTAGTACTTGAAGACAGAATCATGGGAGCATATTTGATATAATTGGCATCAAAACAAATACACCTACTTTACAGACTGGTGAGGGCTAGCATGTGCTTGTGGAGCATACATACTCAAAAGCAGGATGTGCAAGTTTTGGATGAGTTCCACACATAGACAAATTACTCTAAAGAGCTTCTTGTTAGAGTTTGAGAGATGGTTCAGTACATAAGAACACGTACACCTCACCTCTTGTTGAGGTCCCTAGTTTGGTTGCTAATACCCACACGCGGTGACTCATGAACAACTGTATCACCACTGGGTGATCAAACAGTCTTCTGGTGTTCTAGGTACCTGCACTCACATAGCATATCCTCATACAGACATAAAGACAAATAAATGAAAATATCTTCATAAAAATATATAGTTATTATGAAGCTTATAACTCTGTAAACGACAATGAATTAGGACATTGTCTTTTCATTTACAGTGAAAGATTTTTTTTTTTGAAAAGACAGTTCATTGTAGAAAGTACACAAAGATGAGAAATCCTCTATATTGCTGGCACCCAGATATATTTTCTTTGTAACATTTTAGGGACAAGCCAGATCTTTTATCAGCAGTCACCTATAATCTTAAAACGTCTGCCTTGATAATAGGAGTTCTCCACAAGCAAAGATCCAATATTCTGATTTTTCTGAATCTCATGTACTCTACCACACTAGTTCAGAGTTTTTCTTTACCAATATTATTCATCAAATGTACCCTTGTCTACATTTTTTTTCATGCAGTCAAAATACATTTTAGGGGTGGAGAGATGGCTCAGTGGTTAAGAGCACTGGCTGCTCTTCCAGAGAACCTGGATTCAATTCCCAGCAACTACATAGTGGCTCACAGCCATCTATAATTGGATCTGATACCCTGCTCTGGCATAAAGTCGTGCATGCAGATAGAGCACTCATATACATAAAATAAATAAAAAATCATATATATATACATATATATATATATTAAACTTGACTAATTTTTCAAAGAAAATATACATCTAGTCCCTGCCTAACCCTTTATTCTCATTTTACCTTTTCAAAAATATATTCCGCTGTCACTGTATTCAGTTCCCTACTGTTGCTAAGCTTACTCCATTTTGGCTTTTGTACATATATTTCCGAGTGTGTGTGTATGTGTGTGTGTGTGTGTGTGTGTGTGTGTGTGTGTGTGCTACTTGGTGGGAAGGAGTTATCTTTATTGTTCTGTTTTGTTGTCACTGTTTGGACACAGTTCCCAGAGAATCTGTTGTCTGGTATAGTCATTTTCTTACAGAAGCAGGGAGATTAGGTCATGTCATGTATGTCACCCAAGCATAGGGACTTATTTGTGTATTTTAGATTCGCTCCAGAGAACTAATGGAATTTTACTAAGAACTCTAATGATATATGATGTGTACCCATGTGTGGGTATGCAATGAATTATGGAAATTATTAATGTGTACTAAACATGAGTTTTAAAATGTTTGATTTATGATAATTTTATTGTATATATTTCTTTGAGATCAACAGATGTATCATAAAACTAATTGTGAACTTAAAAACTTAGTATGTGCTATTAATTTTCGTAAGAATTTGATGCCTTCGTTGTTGTTTTGACATAGGGTCTCATACCAGCCCAGGCTATCTTAGCAGTCACTTGGTATAGCACAGGCTGGTGTCAAACTAATGGCAGTCCCCCTCAGACTCTCAAGTTCTTGGCATTGCAGATGTGAGCATTGCAACATAATTAACTAATGTTATTTCCTGTAAGAACCCCTAATCACTTACCCTTAATGGGGTTAATTTCATTTTTTTTCCAATTCATTCCACGTTTACTATTGAAGTTTCCCAATTGTTTAAACCTGCCCCACAAGAATATTGTCTGAAATGTTGCCAGGATTTTCATCTAATGCGGAAATCTGATGGCAAAACAGAAGGCATGCAATATTTTGTGAGCTGCTCTCATGATTTATTTCTTGCCACACTCATGTCAACTTCTGTATGTAAAGACTTTCCATGGACTTCTTACAGTGGTCAACTTACTGTACTCATTATTTCAACATTCTTGTCTCAAAAGCTCCATCTAGAAGGTTGATTAAAGCAAGACATTGTACTTAACAAAAAATAAAAAACAAACAACAAAAAGCTTCTCCTTTCAAGAAATGTTAAATGAAAGAAGATGTTCTTTGGAAATTTGAAGTTTTATATTTATGAATTAAGATTAATAAGCAGTTCAGATAATAAAATGTACCACTGATTGAAGGTGGTTGCGAGGTGAAATCTCACTTGATGAAGTCAACATGAGGAATGAGCATTAGGGGGCAGCAGCAGAGTATAGACTTTCTTCAGAGATGGATTAATTGCCTACTGCTAAGCAGCATTATGCGTGATTATCATTTAATGAATGGTTTGATTTACCTCACGGTACCATAATGGCTTGAAAGTCAAATGGCCTTGTCATGTTTGGATCAGCACTGGTGAGCTTTGGCGCACTGTACGTTTTGTTGAGTGGGGAGGGTGTTGAATGATGAGAACAATGTGGGCTGAATCAATATTTAGGAGATGGGGCAAGAAACAGGAATGTCTGTATTCACCCTAGATACACCATATATAAATAACAAAGGGCACGTTAACTCGATGTAGTAAAGTCATTTTTTTGGTAAAGCCCATTTTTTTTTTTTTTTTTGTAAAGTCATATGTATTTGTGCATTTTTCTTCCCACTGGCATTTGGTGAAACATTTTTAATTTTTTCTAATCATTCTTGTCAGTTTTTGAAGAAAAAAAAAACAAGATAAAATCTGAATCTAAAGGGCATAAAAATACAGTGTTCTCAAATTCTTTTACATAATGAAACTACCAAGCAATTTGTTTCCAGCATTACTTATTTCATGATAAAAAGCATAACACTGCAATTGAAAATGGAAAGTATACTGCCCACAGTCATTTAGGACTTGCCAGTGGCCATTTCATACACCGCATTGCAATAATTTTAAATAACCAATTTCATTCTCTTCTCAGAGAGGATTTCAGGCAGTTTGATAAGACAAAACATTAAAGATGCACATTTATACTTGTTTCTATTAAACCTTTATTATAAGATCAACACATACATGTTTGTGTGACATATCTTTTTATTCTTAAAATTTTTCTTGAGGGAATAATCTATATAAGTTGTATCTGAAGAATATAATGGGTTCATAAATTCTGGTTCACAGTCGATTTCACACAGACCCATTTCCAGGTTCAATCAGCCTCCTAGATGCACTTGACAAGCCTCAGTTATTCTGTTATTTCTGTTGTTTGGCCAAAGACTGCCATTTTAAGATTAAGTGAAAATTCAATATAAGCACTCACCATAGAATCACATTTTTTAAAATCTGCCTTTGAATTAGTCACAGTATGAAAAGCATTTTTAGTAAAAAAAAAAAATTATAAATACTAGTTTAGAGTTCTCATTTCTTTTTACAAAAAAAAATAAGAATTACAACTTCAATAACATTTGATGCTATGATTTCCCCCTGAAATATGAATTCTTCAACACTAAAGAATCTTAGAAATATTCTTTTTATTGCAAAAGTGACAATGACTCTTCAATCTATCTATCTATTAGTCAAAAGAGCAAATGCATTCCAATGATACACTATTGAAAATTGGTGGCAGCCTTGGGGTAATTGACACCTGTCCGATAAACTGTATAGCTGAAAAGAAGTAATTGATAATGTTTATGTATGTAGGATTTGGACTCAAGAATACTGGTTATTGAGTACATTTTTTTTATGATTGCTTCATCTCCAAGTGTCATTCAGAACATAGGAGTCAGTCACAGCCTTGCCTTTGTGATGATGTAGGCTCAGCATACAAGTCAGTTAGGGACCATGTGAACACTCCAGCAAAAGAGGCATACAGAACAGCACATCAGGCTTCTATGCTGATAC
This sequence comes from Phodopus roborovskii, assembly GCF_943737965.1. Taxonomy (NCBI): domain Eukaryota; kingdom Metazoa; phylum Chordata; class Mammalia; order Rodentia; family Cricetidae; genus Phodopus; species Phodopus roborovskii. The sequence goes on from NW_026125416.1 coordinate 54,283, forward strand.
CAAGATTTCAAATAAGCCTTGGTGGATAATTAAATGACTTAATAGAAAGAAAGCGTTCCTTTCATATGGGCAATAGCAAGATATGTACTCAGACATACAAAGAACTTTAAACCATCAATGTAAATTTATAATGTGGCAGTTCATGGGGCTTGTATATTTAAGCATTAAAGTACTTAGAAATCAAGAATGATGGGAAAATTGCTTATACCTGGGTTGGTGTTTAGCTTTCTCCTTTGGTACTGTGAAGTGTGCTCTCCAGTACCAAAAACACTAGTCAATACAGATGACGGCTCTAGGGGGACACCAGCTCTACTTCTCTGTGTTCAGTGAGTTGCATGGGTGCTGTCTTCTTCTATAGAACCTTACTGTCAGTTTGTGGGGAGAAAAATCATATCCCTGGATTGTCTAGCTTTCTTGAAGGATTCCATGGGGCCGATTTGGCCAACAACTCATTTAGATAGACCTCACTCCTAGAACTTGAACTTCCCTTTGGTGATGATAGGGCTCTCTCTCTCCCATTACCTGTTGATTTCATTAAGTTGCCTTCTTTTATATATGTACTCTAGGAATCTTCTGCTGTATTAGGCTTCCATGCCACCCCTTCAAGTGGCCCCTTGTTTTAGCTGTCACTCATTATAATCACTCTCTTGCCCCCTACCCTCCCCCCTCCCCATTTCATCCTCTTGTTCCAGGACCTCTCCTAGCCCATGCACAAATGTCTATTTTCCTCTTCCTATTATATATCAAGAGTAAGAGTTGCTGGATCAAGAAAGTTTCATCTTTAATTTCTTTGGAAATCTTTGAGAGTTTCCTGGAGAATGGCCACACTGACGTGTGTTCCCACTAAAGATACACATTCCCTCCTTCTCTTTCCTCACAATGGTCATACTATACTGGCTTACATTGCCATGAAAAGTGTACATTGCTTTCCTTTCCTCTATCTAACAAAGTGTAACACTTTGATTTCTGATATTTCCATAATACTCATCTCTATTGGAATCTATTGGAATGAAACTGACCCTGTCTGAAATGTTTTGTCATGCATGATGTATGTTATGTCACAGTTGAGTAATTTAAAGACAACATAGTTTCTTTAAGGCCTAAACTATAAAACATTTGCCCTTTATAGATAATCCTTGCAGAAGCATGTCTTCATTCCTAATCTAACATTCACAAGTATGTCACAGCAGACTAAGCCATGTTTACCTGGCTTAAAACTGGTTGGACTTGTATAAGGACATGATTTCTAGTTCTTACACTGGCTTCTTCAGATGTCATCAGAGAGGAAGAGAATGGAGCATCTAATACTGTAGAAAGATTATGAACAGTGGTGTAGTATGTTTGGAATAAACATTTTCCCACACACAGCAATAGCCTGTAGTGTACCACCATATCAAGTTATTGATTTGATCAGGCTAAAGCAATAGAAAATGCTAAATTGTAGTGTAGCTCCTAAACACTCCAGAGACCCAGCAGGGACTGACCACGGGATGCACAGGTCTTTCAGTAAGGAAATCTCACTCGAGCTTTAGCTCATCAGAATCAATCTGAGCTTGGAAAGAGAAAGAGCCCTAGACCTCCACCCCAGAAATTCCCATTGAGTACGACCAGAAGGAAAACTGGTCCAGTTTGGATTCCTTTATTGTGAATCCCAAACCTAAATATTTAATTCATGATAAATGCCAGGGGCTGTTTCACCATGCAGGTGAGTTTGGACCTTCCTCAGTAATCTATCTGATGTCATTATTATTTTCTAATAACTCTTCACATGGGATGATTACAACATTACTATTCATAAGGCTCTTAAATTCATGTGTTATTAACTTGTTTATATCTGTATTCGTTTTATAAAGTTATACATCTTTTGATATTTAATAATAATAATAATAAATATAAACAATGGATCCCGTGTCCATATTACTAAACCAGAAAATGTATGTTATTGGTACTAATTTTCCTTAGTTTCAGAAGATATTGACTGTCTAAACATTATATTCAGGTTATACTCACAATGTAGTTGTATGATCTTGATTGTTTAGTTATCATTGTCCACAAGAACCTTCTGAATGTAAAAAATTTTCTCACAGCATTAACACAGCTGTCACTATTCCCATGGCTACTGAGCACCTGAAGAGGGCTAATGTAACTTGTCTGAGTTTTTAAACACTATTTTCATATGATTTAAATGTATGTAACATCCTGTGACTAGGGGCCATCTTATTATCAGCATCATCTAAAGCAGGTTGCACAGTAATATTTTTTCACTAATTCTGTTTTGCAAACTTGAATAGTATTTGAAATCTGGTTTTGTTCTTTGAAACTTGAAAGTAGCTAATATATTCCAGACCTTAAAAATTTTTTTCACCTCATTAATAGCTCCCTTTTTATGGGTGTTTTAATTGCACCCAATGTCGCAAAAATAGAGTTCACTTGTGTAGTCTGAGCCTATTGGCACTCTTTTTTTTTTCCTGTATTATATTTTTTCAAGACTGTAGGATTTTTTCTACATAGAATTTACCCACCTCGACATGATGGATGCTGTCAGAAAAGTTCCAACATCTGAGCAGTCTCCCATGAAATCATGGCATTTACCTAGAATATAGTCCAATGTATCTTCCATAAATCTTTAATCAAGTATACAGCTTGTTGTGTTTTTTTAATAAACCAGTAAGCATAGAAAATTTAAAGTCATTATTTCATGCTGCTTTAATCCATAAAATGTAGGGAAGTGGTTGTTATTTTATCCATCTGTAGCAAATGGGGTAATTTTAACACGGCTTGGAATAAATACATTGAATATGATACCCATTTTTCAGCAAGGCCTGGCATCCAACTTCATGAATAAAAAAGATGCCATTTATCATGTGGTGATAGTCATACACATCATATTTATCATGTCTGTAAAGGAGTAAGTTATCTTCTGGAACTTGTTATGTTACTACATGGAGATTATAGTATATGAAGCCATTATGTTAAGTATATACATAGAATATATTTATTTTAAGTTCACCTTCAATTTTATAGGCACATGTATATTATATGTATATTACAGGTATGTTGTTTTAAAATATTAAAGTATTTAATATGTCAAAATTGTTTTCATCTGGAAGAAGTTATAGCTCTGTCACTGTGCTAAGTATTAAAATATACTTAAAATCTATGAATCTTAAAATTATTAAATTGAAAGAAACTTGAATTAATCCCCTAACTTACTTGACCATTGTGCTAGTCTCCTAAGAAACTGTGTCGTTTGAATGTTTTCCATTATAGAAGATATTATTCCTAGCTCATGTGTACATGCTTCCATGCCCACACTCAGGGAGCTTGAGCAAGAGAATTTCAAATTTGAGTACACCCTGATGGCAACATAGTAGGAACCTGTCTTTTAATGGAAAGGAATAATCAATAGAAGGAAAAAAAAGTGTGTGTGTGTGTTTATGTTCACATATGTGTGGAAGACAAGGGGGAAAGACAAAGTTTATGTTTGGAGTCAATGCCATCTAGTTCCCACAAGTCTCTCCTTAATATGCACTGAAACGCCTTTAACACGTAGCTTCAATAGAAAGACTATGCAGTGAATATCAATACTGGTCCTTCTTCCAAAATCCTAGCTGTCTTTCACCAACTCCAAGGTCAATGGATATAGACTGGATAAACCAGTCACAGTGATACTTCATCAGTTTGTGGTACCTCTGTAGCATAGATGGAGACATGCACACTTAGCTGCATTCCCAACGAATACAGAGAACAGGAGACAGAAAATGGACTCCTCTAAACCCCTGCTAGTTTCTTCCCTAGTAAGGGACAACAGCACTAATACTTGTCTATGAACCACTTAAACACAAGGAATGTACTAGTTCAATTTTAGGCTCACAAAGGCTTTCATTAAAGAATAAAAGAAAAAAAGTTTTGAATTCAATAAAGAATGGGTGGTCACATTTTAGTGTTAGTGATTTGCTAGTGTCAATCAAGAGCCTCCCAGCATGAACCTTGGCTTCTAGCAGACATTAAACATGAAATGTCTGCATGGTTGAATAAATGGATTAATAAACAAATGATCTTACAGATCAATGAATGACAGACTTTACAAAAACATACACAGAATGTTGCTGAAGCTTGAAATATATGGAAACTAAAAATGTGACTTTTGAAAGACAAAGATAGCTTTAATTTTACCAAAAATCCTTTAATAGTGTATGTAGTGTCACCCTTTTGGGAAGTACTTTCTCCTGAATCTGTTTTGTCCCTTTAGATGATAGGACATTCTCCACCAGGGTATGTCCCCTGCCTGGTAAGTAGATCCAACAGTTTTCAAATATAGGGTTCTTGCCCCTGTAATAAAAATACATCCAGAGTATGTATGGTTATTGATCAAATATTTTTATTAAACATGAATCTTTTATATTTGGAACCCCACATTGTTTCATAGAAAGCATTCCTGTGTAGGAGTTAGAGTAAATATTTTCTAAAACTAGCTGTTTACCTTACCTATTGTAAATGAGACCATAATTCTCTCATTGTGCACTCATCCAGCAGTGCAGAAAAACACTGTTCTTTGGTTGACTACTCAAAGAACATGGCTTGAAAATTCTAGCAACTGTAATGAATGTAGTGAATGGGTTCTAAGAGAAACTCCTGTGGCCACCTATTGCTTTTAATGGACCACCAGGAAACGCAGCTTCCCAAGGAAGTGGATGCTGAAGGAGGAAGAGGATGGGTCATGATGTCAGCCAGAGTAGTAATTTGTTTGCCACGAAGAGATTTCAAACAATTCTAGCTTAACAGACCACTTTGAAGGACAGACTAGAGCAGACACAGTGATGGTCCTGACCATTCCTTGACAAGGACTACTTAGGTATGCATACTTCTTCCCTGTTTCTAATCTGAGCCTCAGTGTCAACATCCTAAAGATAAACTTGACTGTAGAGTTTGGGGTGTCACAGAGGTCACTACTAGCCCATCTTCTCAATATAGTCATGTTGAATAAATCTTTCTGTTTTTCACTGTTACCTGTCTCTTTAATTGTTCTTTTAAAGATGAATTGCAGACTGTCACCTGCTGTTGGTGCCAGGTTATTTATCTCTGGCATCAAATCCATGGTTCTAGAGCAAAAATTAGAAAATTTTCTTCTTGAATTATGACCCATTAACTCCTTACCTCCGAAACCCCATGTAAGAAAATAAAAGGTGGGAAAAATCTCTGCAACTGTGAGAGGCATGGAAAACTTCATCATGTATAGAAGATGAATGCTTCCTAGGGACCAGCTCAAATTTTCTAGATATCTGTAAAGTTGTGCAAGTCCTTTTGATGGTTGCTTTCAATAGGAAGGCTATAATAAATACCTTTAAACTACAAAACTGAAGTTTATACATTAAAGAGAAGTACATTTGTAAAAGAAACTATGAAAGAAAATGCATTTGTGACATGCTAATCTTACACATTATCTTTTTTTGTAATTAAACTGAATACAAATTACATGTTTTTATGTATTTATTTATTTGTAAGTCTCTAATATCAGTATTAATATTAAAAACGGTAAACACCTTTAATACTGAATGTCTACATATAATGTTAAACTATTTACTAAAAAAATGTGATGGGAGGGGTGTCAGGAAGCATGGGAAGATGGAAGGGAGAGGGAACTGGGATCCACATGTAAAATAAAATAAAAATAAAAGAAAGAAAAAAGAAAATTTAAAGTATCCCCCAGCTCTTGTCTTGGCCTTAAAGACTGGTGGTTCAGAAGGAATTGACACAGTTTCAAACTTAGATGTGTATTCCAGTTTGTGGCTGTTAAATGTCCCCAAGAGAGTAGATGAGGAGAATCCAGAACAGTTTACATATAAAGGCCAATGCTTTAAATTGAACAGGTCCCGTTAAAGATTGGAGAATTCCAGGAGGAGGAGATATGCATGAGGATATAAAATAGGCTTGGATCATAGACTCTAAGAGATCTGTGACACATCTCGTCATTGATAACAGTGTCAGGAGAAGGCAATGCTGTAAAACATGACAGATGAGCATCAGGCCACTAAGAACTGTGTTTCGGTGGAAAGTACGGACTTTGCAATGTCTTGCAAGGACGCTATAAATAGCTGGGGTTTGGCGCTCAGGATGGAGGTTCCAATAGACATTTATTATGTGGCCCTTGAAGCCAACCAAATGAACAAGGTCACTTATGGAAAGAGAGAAGGTCACACTCAGACCCATGAGGATACTGATATTTAGAGTTCAAATCTTTACAGGGCAGTCAAGTAAGGTAAGAACAGAGAAATGTCCATCAATTTTAGCAGTTTCAAAGTCACTCTTAACCTTTGCCAGTGCAGTTTCAACATATACGATGAAAAGGGCAGGCACAAAGGGGGAGCAAATCAATGAACGGAAGTGATGCTGTTTTGTGTGCCCCGCATGCCCTCAGGGCTTGAAAGGGCACTTGATCTACAAGGAACATATGACATTTGGTTGTGGTTTTCATTGACAAATGCAAATCTTGAAGTAACGCAGAACACACAAACAACAGAAGGAATAATGCCCTTAAGTGTTCGCAGGTTGTAAGTGCCTGAACATGAAGGGCCAGGATGTCTCCCAAGTGTATCAGCCACTCTACTTATGGCTAGCTAGTGTCCTTTTGGATGATACAAAATGTCATATAAAATATTTATGTGTTTATTGGATTGGTGATCAACTTATGCTACTGAAAAACAGTAGTCAGGATTTAAGGACGAGTCTACACCATGCTTGCTTCCAAAATGTGTGTTTGCAGTACACCACAAATTCTTTGATTATAATGGTGTTTAAACCAGTCTTGTTTCACATGGAGGTCTTTCTATTGAGTGGACGCTGGATCTAAAGGAAGTCCTTAGAATAAAGAGTTTTAACAGAATGTTGTAGCTTGGACACAACCTCACAAAATGATCTTTTATTTATTTTAATTTTTTACGAATTTTAAAAGGTGTACTTTTATCAGTCATTCCATGTAAAATAACAATGCACGTATGTTCTGCCATTCTGCCTTCCTTCCACTTTAGTGAAAGACCTTTTCACACTTTAGAGATTAAGGTTGTCAAGTTCTGCTCTAGAGTGTGGAACTTAGCTCCCACCCTACTTTTTTTGTTTGGCTTTGTGATCTGTCTAAACTTCAACATACCTGTATCTGTAAAAGTATAGTAATGATGGCACATGCAAAAAAATTCAATATATTCTAATGTTCACTTCAAAGGTGGCCAGCCTAGGATGAGCTCAGTCATTACCATACAGCCTTGCACAAATAAAACTATGCTAACCATGGCTCCATGTTGCGAATCCCTTCCTAAAAACTAATGATGATCAAATATTCAAACTCATTTCCTTTAGAAGCAAAACTACCATCAGACGGAAAACAGAGCATGATTTTCTTTCTTCTTTTTGTTTTTAAAATTCTGACCGGGAGCTAGAAACGTAACTCAGTGGTTAAGAGCACTGGCTGTCCTTGAGTGAGACACAAGTTCAATTCCTAGCATCCATTTGGCATCTTACAACTATCAGTAAATCCATTTTCAGGAGATCTACTGCTATCTTCTGTCCTCTGTGGGCACCTGAACACACATATGCACATAAATATGCTTAGGAATGCCTAGAATAAATAAAATCTTTTTTTTATAATTGAACATAATTTTAATCCAACTGAAGAAATCCCAAGTTGCCTGACTGAACAGAAACTGACAACTGACTTCCAGTTTATTTCCACTATAAAACACTTATGTTAATGAAAGATTAATAATGTGAAAATAACTTACTAAATATTTAATAGTATGCTTTCTCATTAGTGAGAGTATGTTTTCTGCAATTTTAATGTCATTTTTCACAAAGCTAATGCCATTGCATAATTAGATTATGAATTTCAGGTTTCTGTTTTTTTCAGAACTTAAAAATATTGAGGTAGCTGAGAATGGTAGGCAGAGACCTACATGTATGAGTTTAGTGTGCATGCTTACTTGTCTGTAGATCTACTGCCATAGAGTAGTTACTATAGCAATAGAATTGTTCTAAGTGCTTGGTCTATAGGCAAACACTTTACTCCTAGTTCATTGCCATTCTTTTTGTTCGTTTCTTCAATATTAATTGATTTTTATTGTAAAGGTTCACACAATATATTTTGATCACATTCTTTCTCTCTCCCATTCCTCCCTGTTGCTTCCCCCTACCCACCCCCATCCCTACCCACCCAATTTTGTGTCCTTTGTATCTCTATTACTCTTTAAAAAAATACAAACAAATCAAAAATAAGAGATAACTCCTTCAGGCCTCTATACTTAATGTTCTGCTTTCATAGGGCTGGGATCCACTTGGCTTAAATCCCCAAAAAAAAGTATCATAACTTTTGCTTTATTTTTGGTTTTTGTAATATATTTTTATTTTATATAATTCCTGTAAGTTTCTAATTTAAAAATTTTTTTTTCCCCCCCTTCCCCCTTTTTTTTTTATTCTTTTCTATTTTTCTAACAACCTTAACACCCCCCCCTTTTTTCTTAATAAAAAATAATAAAAAAAACAAATAAAAAAAAAAAAATCAAATAAAAATTTAAAAATACAAATCAAATCACAAAACACATATAAACTTCTTCCCCCTCTCCCCCCCCTCCCAAAAAAAAAACAGAATTTGCGGGGGGTGGGGGGTGGAAGAAAAGAAGAAGATAAAAAAAAAAAAAAAAAAAAAAAAAAAAAAACTCTGACCTATACTATGATACTGCTTACCACAAACATACACACATACACAAGCATATACACACACAGGTTAAAAAAGTCAGGGGAATGCTGCATATACTATTTAGGATTTTATTAAGTTTTGAATCTCCTTGTAATTATGTAACTGCTCTCATTTATAGAGTGAATCATGTTGTGAGATGTGAATTTCTTTTCCTTCCTTTCACTAAATTCCAGGCTTCTACTGCATACCTCTCATGGGAGCTCAGTGAGTAGATTTGCCAGCATATAAATCCCTGTGGAGATGCCCTATTTATTCAATGTTCCCTGGATCTTCTGTGCCCAGAGGTTTCGTCTGATGTTGTTGCTTCACTGTGATATTTTTAATGTTCTTAGCAGAGATACGGATGACTCCAGCCACAGAATTGCTTAATGCAGTCATCTGCCCCATGAAAGCTGAGTTTACATGACTCCCCATTAACTGAGGAAATAAGTCAGGTTTTAGGATTCTATAAATGTGTTTTCCATCTTTTGAGAGAATTTTTGCAGGTGCAAATGCCAGCTTAAGGAGCCCCGGTTTAGTTAAGTACAGACTTTCACATTTGTAATCAAGATTTCTGAAGGGAGGTGCAAAAATGAATGAATGGTTATTCATTTTCTTTTCTTGTTTATTGATGCACCTTGACTTTAATAATTGACAGGTGTAATCTCCCTAAAAAAGGAAATAAAAAAACTCTGTGTTCACATATTTATTGTGTCATTACAGATGAATGCATGTCGTTACACGAAAGGGGATAACAGAGGACAATATGACTGTTGGTATTCACCTGCCACCTTGTTTGTGGCATGGTTTATTGTTTGTCACCGTTTGGTTGCCAGGCTAGCTGAACTTTCTGCTTTTGGTGATCTTTCCATCTCCATCCCCTGTCTCCCTGCAGGAACAGTGGGAATACAGACACTTGCCACTGTGTGGCGTTTGTGTGCATTCTAGGGATGGGAAGTCAGGTCCTGACTCTTATGCCACTACACTACATCTTTATCCACTGAGCTGTCCCCTCAGCCTAACAAAGCTTTATTCTTAATCAGCAAGGAAGAGGTTCTTCTAATATGTCAACCCATGTATGTATGTATGTATGTATGTATGTATATACATACATACACAGAAGCACATTAAAGGTAACAGATTCCCAGCTCATACCTTCTGAGGAGAAATCAGTGACTTGCTTATTCACTTCTCCTTCCCTTTTTCATCTCCAATTTATTCTACTTCACATTGGTATAACTGCAGTTTCAGAATCATGGTAGTAGTTCAAGTTTATGGAAGAAAAATTAGATGTTAGACCTGTGCTGACTAAATTTCAAAATTTTAACACATAGGTATTGTATTAACTTGGTTGGTTAGTACCGTCTTAATTTTAACAGCTTTGTTGAAGCGAATTTGCACATGAATCTTTCTGTAAATTTGATTCTTTTACAAGTGTATACCACTCAAACTATCAATATAAGCATGATGATGGTCTAATTTTCTAACCTAACCTTTTTTTTCTCTGCTGAAAATATTTTTTTTTTTTCGTTATCAAAAAGATTCTTTTTGTTTTCTTTTCCCTCCCTATCCCCGACCTACCTCTCCTCTCCTACAGATGCAATCCTCCTTTCCCTTCAGAAGAGATGTCCCCCACAAATATCAACCAGACCTAGCATAACAATAAGGCTAAGCACATACCCTCCCACCAAGGCTGAATGAGGCTACCCAGTAGGCAGAAATGGTTCCCTGATGAGGGCAAGAGAGTCAAAGCCCCTATTTGCACTGTTAGGATTCCCACAAGAACCAAGCTCTACATCCTAACACATATGCAGAGGACTTAGGTCAGACATATTTATACAAGTCCCTGATTGTGATGTCAATTTGATCTTGGCCTGTTGGAGTTGAGACACCTTTTAGTACTTCTACGTTTGGTTTCTGTATAATTACTCTTATTTTAAAGATTAGATTGATAGAAATAAATAGTGAAGTCATCCTTTCTGTATAACAAAATATTCCAAAATAAGACACTTTCTTTAATGCTGAAAAGCTATAGGAATAACCTATTCTTGATGGGGATTAGAGGTTTGGGTTTTTCTAATGTTTTGTTTCTTCCATATTGCTTGGACACTTAATGATATCTCTGATATCTCCCATTTCCTTTAAGTATCTCTAGTAATTGATGAGAGCACTACATTTCTATTATTTGATTTTTGCCTTGTTTTCCCCCTGATCAAACTGGATGAACATTTGCTAATTTTGTTAATCTTGTTGAAAGACCACTCTCTCTCATTGATTATTTGCGCTGTCATTTGTTTGAACTACGACTTTTCCTTTCTTTCTTCCTTTCTTTTCTTCCTTTCTATCTTTTCACTCACTTGAAATTTCATGTATTTTCTTTTTATATATATATTTTTTTATTTAATTTTATATAACAAAGTCCAATTAAATGAAAACAAACATTTTCTTTATTCTAGTTTGTGGGTACTAGTTTGTGGAGTAGAAATCTGGGATCGGCATCTGAGACCTTAGCATATGCCTATAAAATTCGCCCTACATATTCTTTATAATCTGGTGGTTTTCTGTGGTTTTCCTTCACATTAGAATAAATTCTTATTTCTCTTTTGGTTATATATTGACCTATGTGTTATTTACAGGTGTAGTGCTTTCTTTTCTAATACTTGGAAATATTTGAAATGTTTGTCTCATACTAATACTCAATTAAGATTATAAAGTGCATTTTTAATTACAAAATTTTAAATTCAAGATACATAGTTGATAGTCAAATCTGGGCCATTTTGTACCCATTTTGAATATACATCGGATAGCTACAAATTCATTATTGAATTTGTTAACATTAGTGATGAAAAGATGTTAACATTGTCAACATGATACCTAATTTTGTTCAGGTCTTCTAATACCTTGCCCACTTCAAAAGTAGTATTTTAATGAGGTATTTCCTTTTAAAGTGATTTAAAATGATGAAAATCTCAAACATACCCCTATATAGTTAACATACCCAGTGTTCTTTGAATCTTTATATAGAACTGTATTTCCCACTGGTATTCTTTTTCATTTACCTGAAGATTATTCTTTACATTTCTTGCCATACGGCGTGATGAATATGTTCAGTTTTTATATGTGAAAGAACTCTACCTCATCTTGCCTGCATTTTGAAGAAGTTTTTCTTTTTGCTATGCAAAGTATCCTGGGTTGACAGTTTTATTTCATATGATCCGTTAAGAGTTTGGCCTCATCTTTGCACCTGAATTGTTCCTGCTGGGAAATGTGTTGTGAAGTTCACAGTTTCTTCCAAAGTGTCACTGTTCTTTGGAAGCATTTACAGTTTCATCTTCCCAGCCCATACAGGTATTGAATTATTTTGCGCTGTATCCTATGCGCCAGGATCCTCCTTGCTTCTAGTGTTTCATGAGTTCAATGCTGTGGCATGTGCCTTTGTGCTCGTGGTTTCCAAGTATTCAAAAAATTTGCAGCTATACTATCTTGTTTTCTGACATAATCTAGCCTTCCTCTTTATTATTATTATTATTATTATTATTATTATTATTATTATTATTATATTTTTTCTTATTTCACATATCGATTCCCATTTCCTCTCCCTCCTACTCCCTCCTCTCCTCCCATGCCTCTCTTTGACCCCCTCCATCCCAACCCCCATTCACTCCCCAGGGAGGGTGATGCCTTCCATGTGGGATCATCAAAATCTGTCAAGTCATTTGGAGTAGGGCCTAGGCCCTCCCCTGTGTCTCCAGGCTAAGGGATGGCTCAACTAAATCATTTTATTTTTTGGGTAGGAAGAGTCACATGTGCACATCTCCCCATATCAAACATGCAAACAGTTGATAACTAGAGAAATCTCTCTGTAGCCTAAAGCTTAAGCTGTTAGCATTATAATTGGGTTAGCAATTCTGAAGACTACTCTAGCCACTTCCATGTGGTATGGCCTGCTCATCTATCTCTTCAGATGTACTTTCTGCAATGGAATTTATCCACCATTTTCCTTTCTAATAAGGCAGTGCCAGTCTAATTTTTATCTGTTCATCCCTGCTTAAAATATTGGTCTGTTGTTAATCACTGACCTATACTATCTGCATTCCAAATACTTTCTAAAATGATGTGATCTTACACCTGTGATGCTCAGTCTATACAAACATTGAGCTGGGAACAAACAATGATAGAGAATTGCTGGATGCATGTTTATTCCTGTAGAAACTCTTCTACCTCTGCGATTGTTTAAGCTACCTGAGTTGTGTTTCTTTCCCTTATTCTTTCTCTTTCTGTTACTTGATAGCAGGATAATTTCTCATTTTTGGTTGTGTTGTTACATATCATTGGAAGTTACTATGTGTGGTAGACAATACATTCTCAGCATTCATGCTGCAACATGACATACAAATCTATAAACATATGCTTGCATAAATATAGGTAGTATAAAATGACCTCTGTGACCATTGACTTACAATATTTTAATAACTACCCTCCAAATAAATACCTCAAAATCTTGCTGCGAGAATTTTAGATGTTAATCTCTCTGGTTGTTCTTCCTGGGATTTCAATCTAAATATAATAGTCCACCAAGAGAAGGAGCTACAGATATTTCATGATTCATCCTTATCCACTTAGCTGCTAAATGATATAGTTGCTTTTCTTTGAGAAAAATGGAGTGGCTACCTTTTCCATTCACAAGCTCATGTCTTTTGCACAGGACCTACAGAGCCCCAGGCAACCAATTTGTAGTCAAAGGCTGGGCCGTATAGGCTTTTAAATATTTATAGAAAATATCCTTGATGGAAAAGAGAATATATTATAAAATTCTACCAATGTAAAATGAATCCCTTTATTTAATAAATTTGAGAACTTCCTATTAAATGCCAAGAAAATTGTAAATTTAAGCAAATAACGATTATCTTTTGGGGAAATGTTGGGGACGATAAGTAAACATCGGTACGTTATGTGTTATTAGAACATTACAGAGTGTGTGCTTGTTATATAAACTAACAAAATTCAGAGTGCTGTGATTATTTAAATGCCAGATACATATTAAGCTTGCGCTGCTTATTTTAGGTGTAAGATTCTTTTGACCATCTGCTTGGTGTTTCTATCCAGACAGGATACTTTCTAAATAAGGTCCTATGAGATAAGGAGTGTAAGAGCACTGTATCCTCCAGGCACCTCCAAGATGCCTCAGCACCTCTGCCCTTGTGGCAAAGCAGCAACTGGGTGCCATGAGAGCTAAGACAGGTTCTGCTTTTCCTAGTAATGTATTCCCTCAGGGATGGAAACAATACTCAATATACCTGTAGCATATTGAGTTTTTAAAAAATTCTTGTCATCTTAACCTTGATGAATGGAGCTTAAAATCCTTGCCGGTTAGCATCCTTTTTGTTTTCCTTGCAAAAAAAAAAAAAAAAAATATGCTTTAAGTATACCTGAAAAATGTAGGAAAGGTCCATTTAATGTTTGCAACCTAGAATGGTGAATCCTAGTTCGTCTAACTGAAGGAAACAATCATAATGCATATTTCACCTTTGAAATTCTATTGTTGTTTTTTTTTTTTATATAGTCAGACTTTTGGATGATGAAACACCTCCATTTTCTCTGGTACATTACTACGTCCACTTCTCTTTGGGGCATCATGTATGGGTGGTGCTCAATAAATACTAAACAGGCGTTTTTCTGTAGCCACTGGAGTTTCTGGCAGACACAGCCTTACTTCATTATTTAATCTGTGCACCAGAAAAGGATTAGCTTTGCTGCTAAATTGTGTGCCAACGCATGCTCTTCCAGTGCCAAGCACACAGCTGTGGATTAATACATATTAGCTGATAATGGATGTTAATTTCAACTTCATTCTTGAGGTACATGAACAGTGGCTATTTTTAGAACCAACTATGCTTGGGGCTGTTAAGACTAGCAACTGTGAGAAAAAAATATATGGATCTAATAAACATTATAAACCCTTTCAAAGTTGAGTTTTTCACAAATACAAGGATTTATTTTCTTGAGTAATCTTTGTAAGTACTCACACCATTCCCATATTATTTACAAAGAGAAACTTTATTTATAATTATTGTATACAAGTTTCTTCCATTCTCCACTTCTTCACTATTATCTCCCCCCTTTTCCCAACTTGAGCAGTATTTTCTGATTCTTTCTATTTGGAAGTTTTCTTCTCCATTGTCTGGGAATCTTTCATGCACGTTGTTTCCCAAACAAAGAGCAGACTTTAAAGTCCCTCAGCCACCGTATTTTACTTTACCTCTGGATCCCTATGTGTATGTAGCTCAGTATAGGCCCTTCCTACATCTAGAATGTTCATATATTGTTTAATAACCCTTCTAGTTGAATTATAAAACAAGAGTCAAGTGAAGTCGTGGCTATTGGAGGAGAATCTACAACCACGAATTTACTAAAGCAGTATAATCCTTAACAATAATCTATAAAAATTTGTCCCTATACCCATAGATAATTGTTTTAGTCTTTACCTGTCACCAAGTAAACTTCTCTTTGCAGTAGATGGAAGCCACTACAGCAATTCACTTAATTGATACTCCTTTACAGATTCTTGGCCCGTGGAAAGGCTGCCCTTTCCTAGTGGACACTGAGGGGTGGCGGTGGATCGCAAGTGGGTAGCAACCTGACTAGGAGGAGGGGAGGGAGGGGAAACTGTGGTCCATATGTAAGATAGATAAAAATTGTTAAAAAAAAAAAGGATATGAAAAGTATTGTAAAATTTTTGAAATACATTGGATTATCTTTTCCCATTTGGTTGGTGCAATTACCTTCTTCTTTGTTTGCTGTTGGCTAGTTAAATTCAAAATCATTATGGCTTCTTCCAATACCGGAAACAATGTATATAGAATTCAGTGGTGTGAGTTTGTCTAGCAGAAAATGTCTTCAGTTTGACAGATGCTGGGCTATGACACCAGTCTTAACAACAAGACTAGGTATGTAGGACTTGCCCCACATGCTTTCTGACTCATGCTTTGTAATATAAATTTAAATAAAACCAACACTTTTAGTAGCTGTGCAGGAAAATGTTGGTAAATATGTTAATCTACCAATAAGAGTGTATCCATCTGGGGAAAAGGTGCCTTCTCTTAAAGTAAGAGAAACAGTCTCAACGTGTTATTCAGAACATGATGAAACTCATAAGCTGAGAAACTTGAGACCTACTTAAATCACAGTGGATAGACAATTAAGGATCATGCTGGGCTAAACTTTGTTTATAACTTAAAAGATTTGTTTTAGATAATGGATGTTATTGAAAGGCTTTGTGCTGTTATCATTCTTTGCTAGCCATTTAGGATGGAGTTTGCCTATGGTGCAGTAGGATTATGATTAAAACTTTAAAGAAAGTGTTTAAAAATATAGTTGGCTTCCTCTGTAACAGCAAGTGTCACAACAATGACACACAAAAACTGTTCCCTTTTAGGACCAAATGCAAAAAATATTGATTTTCTCTACAGCATGTCATTTGCCATTTTGCATGAAAGCACTTTAAAACCTCTTAACACTGCGGAAGTTGAAACTGAAGTACTTGAAATGGGCATTCTGTGGCGTAATTACTTAAGAATATTTAATCTTGGGTATAGAATAATGATGGCATTTCATGCACACTTGCACGAATTAAGTTTCTCCTTCGTTTGCCTGTCCTTGTTTCTATGCATAACTGCAAAAAGTCCTTTTAATTCTTCTAATGCAGAGTCAAGTATAAATTAAGACAAGTTCTTTTAGATGCCAAATACTTAGAAATTTTACATATGTATTGGAAGAAATGGTCATAAGTCTTATTTTTCTACCTAGAATGAAAAAACCCAATTCATATAAATTTATATTTTATTTATATTTTTGAATATGATATTTATATTTTGAATATGATATTTAAATAATCCTGCTTTGCTTATTTAATACTATTGTAATTACATAATAAAATTGAATACTTGTGATAAATTCTAAGAATTTGATGAAACAACAGAAATGATACTCATAATATTTCATTTTATAATGTCTTCATTTTTTACGTATGATAATAATCATTAAATTCTACATGTATACTTTGAAATTCAAGGATTTTTAGTTATGTAAAGTCCACATCTTGTCTATTCACACTCATTAAAAGTTAACATTATTTTGGTAAAACTGAAACTGATTTTATTGTAATCAGGATGCTGTGTAAGTCTTCTTAGTGAATGCTATTTATTGACTCATTGGTGAAAGCAAAATTTCCATACAATAATGCTGCATATGCACATCGAATGCATGCTTAGATACTTTTTGTTCCCTGACTGAAAGTGCTTAGGAAGATAACACCGTCAGTCTCTATGTATTTCTTAACCTTCTTCTCTTCGGATAAGACATCGTGCCTATTAACACCACATTGTTCTGCTATATTCTGTTTGTCCCACTATCTCATATTACCAGTTTATATGACGCTTCTTTTGCTCCGTTCATTCATTAGTTCACTCCTGATTTAATTTTCATTATAGAGTGATACCAGTTTCCAGATATGGATGTTGTTAATTAGGACAGAATAAGACTGAAGTTGACAATTTAAGCCTTTATTCATGTTCAGTAGCAGTGCGGTTAAGCAACATGGGTGCTTTTGTTCTCCATGAAGCAGCAGCAAGCAATTACCAGCTGGACTTAGCCCAGATCAGGAGAATGTTCTGGCCTATTAGGAAGACCCCCTTTTAAGGAGGCTGCCTTTGGAGACTGAGTGATAATGGAGATACATAACAGAGATGGTGAAGAGAGAACCCCGGCCCGGCATTACTGGTACATGCCTTTAATCCAGCACTTGGGAGGCAGAGACAGTCAGGTCTCTGTGAGTTCAATGTCAACCTGGTCTACAGAGTGAGTACCAGGACAGGTTTCAGAGCTACACAGAGAAACGTTGTGTCAAAAAAGAGGAGTGAAAACGATTGAGTCAAAGAAGGGGAATTTGCCTCATTCAGAAGAACAGGGGTTGTGTGCCTGGGTGCCTGGACCAAAGATGCAGATATGCTGCACATGAGTCCAGCTCCTGACTGCAGGTCTTCCTGAAAACTGCCCCAAGCAGTTGAAGATACCTGACATCACCTCTTGTCCCCATAAGCATGTGTGCACACCTGTACATGCCCCTGCATAAAGCCAGCTGATTGGATCATGTTCATGTCTTAAGCATAAAACTACAGTACTTGCTCTGAGTTCATGAGTGACATAGTGTTCTGCAACCATTCTTTTACATTCTCCTCTAGGTCACTATGGATTTATCAATAACAACCTAAAGATTATTTTTTTTTTAAATTTGAAACAGAACTTATTGTGTGATGGGTATACAAGAAGAACTTTTTCAAAGGCTGGTCTCGGACAGCTTATCTTTTCCTTACTGTTCAATAGTAGCCAGGAGCTAGACCTTGTATGTGGCTCTGGTGTCAGCCTGGGTTCTGAGGTCCTTGGTGCTGAAGAAAATCCTCTGGGGCTCCGGTGACCGACCAGGATGTGCAGAGAACTTGCTGGCTTATTTCAGCCTTTGATCACCTCTTCCATTCCCTCCTGCCTGGGAGCCCTGGACCTATGCAGCTGAATCTCCCATTGTCAGGCTGTAGACCTCTTACAGAGTTCACCCGAGGCATCCAAGACATCTCAGGGTACCTGCCTCTATCAGGATATCAGATACAGTACCTGCTGGACCTGTCAGCATCTAAGTACTAGGAGTGGCCAGGGTCACTGGAGCTCAGTCCTTTGCTGCAGTCAGACCCCGGTGGGCAGGCAAGATCAGCATCATCTGAACATGCAGGCTATCTACTGTAGGGCATTTAGCTGTCAGGCAGTGGCTGTCATTACTGCTCTGGGAAGCCACACCCAGAGAGTAGTAAATGAAGCAGGAAGGGCAAGCAGGTCAGGGACTGGGAGCTGGGGCTCTTCAGCTGTCAGAAGGCGACACTTCTTCAGGGGTTAAGAGCCATCTCACCCCACCCCAGCCCACCACTGCTCTCCCTCTGTTCTACCTCTCTCCTCTGTTGCTTCTGTCCTTGTCTTCTGAGCTGAATATACACCACTGAAAATAAGTAAGCAAAGACTCCTCGGGAGAAGGCGGTGGTGTCTTTGTGTTGCAGCAGAGAGAAACAGCACAGAGAGGCTCTTGGAGCAGCATGTAGCCCCAGCACATCCTCTGACACCTTCCTTTCCCACCCCTGGTGAGGCTTTGAAGCAGTCACACCTCAGCGTGAATCTGGCTGTCCCCAAGGCCTCCTGAGTGCATGCTCCAGCAGCTCAAAAGCCTGGCTGTGCAACACCTGATCCATAGTTGTAACTTAAGCAATGTGTCAAAGATGCTCCCTTTTGTTTTGTCTTGTTCTATATCATACCTCCAGGAGAAAAACAAACACACAACAAAACAAAAATCGATTGCCTTTTGTCCTTTATATTTTCTTCTCTGAATATTAGTGCTTCTCTGAGCTCTCTCCCAGACTTACACCTTCACTCCTTTCTGTCTGAGTTACATTAATTTAAGTTGGTCCTCTACCTAGAAACTGGGTGTATATTACTAAACATATATCATCATCTACATTTCTCAGTGTGCATGGCAACTAGTGTTATGCCGTGTCTAGGAACTGCCACTAGACCACAAGGAGCCAGAGTCCGATGCAATCACGCAAGGGTATCTTTTATTTCAGTTAACTTTGGTTCACACTCCCAAGCAGCAGCTGAGGGAATGCTGCCCCGAATACAAACGAGCACACGTTTTCAAAGGAAAGAAGATCATGAGTGCATGTGTGCGTGGGGGGAGGCATATGCCCTGGCATCTTGGGATTGTGTCAGTGGGTACACGGGGCAAGGCGATCTTTTTATAAAATTACTCATCCAGCCATTGGCGCCAACCCATAAATGGCTAGCAGGATGTCTATACACATATCTGTAAACCAGTAAACCATTAAGATAGTACATCTGGAACTTACTGCCCTATCCTCTGGTTGACTGCATCTCTAGGGTGCTTGTTCAAATTTCTGCGGACACAGCATATTCCTGGGGCTAGATTCAGCCTCGGTTGCCAGATGCCTTAAGATGGAGACCCGATTGTTAAAATTGGAGTTTGTGAGCCAAGTAGGTGTTTCAAGGTCCTCACAGACACTAAGACTGGCTCTTAGATTTCTGTTTCCAGTGCAACCATCTTAGAAAACATTTCAAAGTGCCCTCAGCTGCTTGGCTCTACATCCAGGTGTTTTGTTATTTTTTCATGTTTGATCTGAATATATGTTATTATATTTTATTTTATTGAGTAAGGGTATATAGAGTGTTAAGGTCTGTACTGACCAGAGCACCCCAAACCTGTATTTGGCCATGCCTTATTGTGAGCCTTTGTCTTTCTCTTCCTGTGACCTGCATTGGACACTCTTCTGTTGGCCTAATTGTTACTGCTCATCAAGACACACTAAACATTTTTTATTGGGAGATAACATTTTTAGGACCTCAAATTCTATAGCATATTATTCACCATTTTCCCATTTAGAACTTTTAAAATATGTAATTCCCTTTTCCTTCTTTAATAAGCAAATGGGAGGAAGGAAGGAAGGAAGAATGAATCTCATAATTGCCCCCTAGTCAAAAAAATTCTTCCTTTGGATCTTCCCAGGCCTTAATCTGTACTCATTTCACAGAATTTAATACATTGAGTGGAATTATGTAGCACTTTATATGTAAGGCCCTTTCCCCTCAGGCGAAGTTGTAAGTTTCTGGAAATTTTTTAAAAATAGAAGTTCCAATTTTATTCTACATTTCCTAAGTTGATGGGTATAAATAATTATTTTATGTACCACCTTTGATTTATATATATATATATATATATATATATATATATATATATATATATATTCAATATATATAGAGTGAGAGAGTAAAATTTGGCTTATGGCCATATAGCACTTCATTAGCTAATCCGGAAACATTCTCTTTCATTCCCCATCTTCTCTTTTTTATTATTGTTGTTAAAACTCAGGTCTTTATTGGGGTGTCCCTCATGAGCATAGGCTGATCTTTGGCTTGAGGTCCTACATCTTCAGCCTGCCTGATGCAGGACTATACACCAGCACTACCTTCGGTCAGGCAGAAGCAGACGCTGTGCCCACAGCAAAGGGAGAAAGTGCACAATCTAGCATTTCTGAGAAGGGACAGATCACTACTGGAATTCATGTGTAAATGTGACATTTTTAAAGGGGGTATTTCAAATGCATATTGATGAACAGCTCATAAATCCTCATTTTCCATGGCAAAAAAAAAAAAAATGGAAAATTATAAGTCTCAAACAGGCTGTTCTTGGATAGTATAAGCTCAGAGGGTAAACTGGCTAATTTATAACTCAAGTCAAACATTATTTCACTTGGATTACTTCATTAACAGGTATCTAAAATATTCTTTTCCCCCCTTAATTTAGTTCTGGATTCATGATAAGCAGTTATTTTTTTCCTTGATATAATATAACATAGTAAAATATAGTAGGAAATATAATATAAAAGTGCTACTGTAGGTCCAATGGCACTGGGACGTTCATGGGGAATCACCATTTTGACTTACGCCGTTCATGGGGAATCACCATTTTGACTTACGCCATGTGAGTGGTGGTAACATTGCGTATATGTATGATGCCATTCAGCAAAATGGTGACAAACATGGTTACTCTCTGTTCATGAGCTCAGCTGCATGGTAAAGCGAGCCTGTCCGCCATCAAGACACGAGTCTCTGTACCACCTGGCAGAGTTTTTTAAACGTGTACAGTTTCACCCATGACTTTGATGTTTTTACCTCCCCTCATATCCAAGGCACAAGTCTGCTTAGTGCCGTTTTATTCCACTCAAGAAGGCATGCAGGTATGTGATCAGACAGGTCTGAGTCTCTGTGTTGGCTGAGCTTTATGACCTCTGGAAAACAGCTTGTGAAAACAGTTCATCCTAACTTAAAACCTCAGTTTCTTTTTGTGGCTCTGGGACCCAGTTCGAAGAGCAGCTGCCTGGTGGCAGTGTCTAGCGCAGCCATACTGTTGTAGTTCTTTCTACCACCCGATCGATCCCAGGGTTCCCAGGTTCTCTGAGGCAACTGCTTGGAAAAAGGAAAGGAAATAGAATCCTCTGCCCAGAAAGAGCATATAAGGTGTTCAAAAGCTGATACATTGAGTCCCACACTGTTTTGTCTCTCCCTAGACAGGACAGGGAGTAGGAAGAGGTGCAGTGTGAGAGGGAGGTGTGTTAATCAGGGTTAAGCAGCCTCTGAGCCAGCCAGAGAATTTGCTTCCCCCTATTTGGGGCAATGTGTTTTCTTTCTTTAGCTACAGTGTCTTGGTTTCTCTCTGTCTCTCGCTGTCTCTTTGTGTCTTTCTCTATACCTACCTTTAAAAACTTCCCGCTGCTGATTGCCTCAATACTTTCACATTTATGCCAACATGTGGCTCCAGTTTTTAATTTTAGATATTGTAGTCTTCTATAGTTTCGTTAGTTTTGATTTGATAGAGTTCATTGATGTTTAATAAGGGTCAGGAGAAACAAATAGGTCGAATAGGTATTTATTCAGGGAGAAATTCAGGGAGTTCATTGTAAATTCTTGATGCTAGTCAATTTTGTTATCTACATATGGAATATTTCTTTTCCGGTCTTTGACTTCTATATTCAATATGTAAAATGTGTTTGTGGATCAATGGGCTTATGTATATGCATCATAATTTGTTATTTTTTACTAGCCTGTTTTCCAAAGTAGCTTTATATAATTTCTTTTCATAATATTTATAATTTTATCTATTAACTTAAAATCTATGATCACTCTCAGCCAGGTTTTGTGTATGTCTGAAGTTGAAAAAAAATGTCTATTTTTGGCTTTTGACTTCTTCTTTAAATAGAATATTTCTTTTGTTGTGTTTTGTGTGTTGTGTTCTGTTTTGTATATTGATTTAATTTAACATGATTTGTTGAAAGACTTATCAAGATTCTTCTTTATTTTTCATTGGTATATCTGTGGAAAATCAGCTGATGGTCGTGCCATCATTTTAGGCACTAAATTGATCCATTTGTCTAATACCTGGGTGGGAAACAATCCACATCTCAATGCGGTAATGAATAATTGTAATTAGAGTAGAAAGATTCCCTTTATTATGTGCCTAACAACAAAGTATCTAATGCTAATATTAAATATAATGTATGTATTTTAAAAACATTTCTGTGATATTCTCTGTTAAGCAAATTTTTGATGATCTAATTAAATCTAATACATCTGTCCAAATGAACATTCTATCCACTTTTAGTTTGTTCAGTGTTCTGGAGCTATCACTATGTTTTAAAACATCTCACCACACGCAAAGAAATGCAACAATTATCCCTTTCCATTTCCTTACCTAGCTTCTTCCCAAATCCTATACCTCAAGTAATCATCCTTCTACCCAGGCCTGGTGGTCAAGGATTGTAATCACTACTCATCGGTAAACAGAGGCAGGAGGAATTCAAAGCCTACCTGAGTTACAGAGTGAATTTGATGCTAACCTTGGCTCTTCCAGAAGTAGAGCACTCACCTGACTCATGGATGGTCTTAAGGCCAATCTCCAGTAACAACAAAAGAAAAGCAATAGTGGTGTGTCTTATTGTAAGGTCACAATTTTAAATTACTTATCCTTTAAAAATATAATACTTTGCAACGTATCTTACAATCTAGATTTTGAACCTGATTTGATCGTATAGCATAAATGAAAACTTCATCTTTTAGTTTTTAAATATTCCCTATAGAAGCTGACAAATTACTGACCATTCTTAATCAGTTTGTTTATGTTAATAGTTTAGAATTGATAAAAATTTGCATATAAGTTTATAATTTTATAGTATATGATGTGTATATGATATATGTGTGTGTATGTGTATGTGGGATAGTCTTTTGTATGCTCAAATCTCTTATTTTCTCATACTAAGAATGAGTATTTAATAGAATAGAATATTGAAGAGTAATTTACCCCCACTTTTCCTAACCATATTTGCTACAGAATAATATAGACATATGCAATGTCAAATAAAATTACATTCTATTATTAAATAAATTTAATATGTTAACTTTTTCAGTTTTGAAGGTCCTAGAATTTGTGGGAAATTTATTGATTTTAATAATTTGGAGAGAAAAAATCCATTAGACTTTTTAGGTCTCTATAATCCTTTCACTTTGTTTCTATGTAAGTGACATATTTGGTTATTTGAATAAATAATATTTTCACTGTACTATTGATCTTGACTCTCTTTTAGGATGTAGTATTCCTTTAAAAGCACTCTTGGATTGAAGATCTTGGATTGAAGTAATTTCAGGTGTTATTGTGTGCACGTGCGCAAATGTATACTTAATGTATGGGTGTACGCCTCATTACTTCTTAATGGCAAAGTTTAAAAGCCTACAATCATTACTTATTCTTGATGCAAATTACAAGTTCAAACTCCCTAAGTTCAAACATTCTGTTGATTTTGTTTTCTAGTTCAATTTTGTTGGGAAATTGCTTGGACCAAGAGGAAACTCCTTGAAGAGGCTCCAGGAAGAAACAGGCGCTAAGATGTCTATCCTGGGCAAAGGATCAATGCGTGATAAAGCAAAGGTACTGAGCTTTGAGGTTGCTTCTTTGATCACTGACGTGGCTCCTGCAATACGGGGGGGCCCTGTTTACAATACAGAGATGGCTTTCCCTGTTCCCTGTGCCTTCTCCTTTCTGGGACTACACTGCTACCCATTCTGACATCTCTCTCTTCTTCAGTCATTGTCCCTGCCTCCTCCTGGGAATATGCTTCTTGTATTGTAGGTTGCTGTCATATAGCTGAACCTTTTTGAAGCCTCTGTGGGATGTTTCTGTAGATTGGTACACTGTTTTGATTCTCTGGTTGGACACTCTTTCTTCTATGCAGCAGGTCACACACATTCTCTCATGATATTCTCTCCTCAGTTCACTCTCCCCACTTAAGTGAGGTTACTCCATGTCTTTATCTGAAAACAAAAGAAAGTCTTGGTTAGGCCTTAAAAGGCTTCAGTAATGTTGTTACACAATACCTGACTCGAAGGCAAGAATACATTATGAAACATCAGGTTGAAGTTTGTAGAATTTGAGCTGCTTTACTTCCCATTTTACAAAGTGCTACCATTTCTTCAGTGTTTGTAGAGATGTATTCATAAGGAAATCTGAAAAATTATTTGGTCAGCAGGGGCACGTGTACCGTTACATCATTTGACCACACTAGGTTTTTATCATTTCATATATTACACTATTATGGGAACTGACCTTGAGACTGCTTGGAAAATCATGTATGGGTTTTATTTTTAAACTATTAAGGAATGATCTTAAAATAATGATTTTTAAAATAAAAAAGTGCCAACAAACTGACTAATAATTTCTCATCATAAATAATTTTTTATTAAGTACTTAGATATTGATTAAGCCACCTAAATGGGCACTTTTTGTATTGGTCCAATAGTCAAGTCTCTAACTTACAAAAGTAATGATTTCACTGATCTTTAATTCTGGATACTTGTGATTGTGCAAAGTTTCATAAATGAATAAACTTTTGCTAGCCCCTCCATCCTAGTGACTTGACTGCATTTGGAAGAAACAGTATAAATATTAAAGAACAGATAGCTATAAAATAATCCCTTGCCCCTTGTCACAATCCACATTACATATTTCTTTAAAATATTCTTTAATATTGACTTTAATATTGAATGTTTAATTATTTAATATAGAACACAATGCCTGAACTTGCTGTTTTCTCCCACTGTGTTGAATTCTTGTAATATAGAGACTCTGTACTTCTCAAAGTTAAGGATTAAATTAAGCATCATATCCCTTGAAAGGTTTCCTGAACTCTGCGTTTTCTTAACATCTCTTTTACACTTGTAACTCAGCTGCCTGATTTATCTGTGTATCTCAATGATGTCTTAACTCTCCCAGGATGGAAATGGCCTAATTAGCCTTGCACATTAGGGACCTCCATGCTGTTTCTTCTTACCTTTTAAAATAGATAGATGCCGATTTTTCATCTATATATATTTAGACTTTTTGTTCATAGAGTACAGCATTGGATTCCCTTTTCCCTTTGTTGGGTACCAGCAAAATTCTCTGACACTGTAATAGGAAACACATTTGCTTCCATTAAATTTCTATTAGGTTTAACTTACTGAAGTCACTTGTTTCTCAAAATTTTGTTTTTAATTAAATTATTGGTGACCCAACATAGTTAGCTTTGTTTGTAATGTTTCCATTTCAAAACTAAAATAAAGTAAAATGAAATGCTTAATAATAATGCTGTGTCATACAACACGTTTTCTCTAATCTAGGCCTTAACCTTCAGATGTAACAGACACATTCCTGAAACACAACAATAAACACGGATTTGAACGGCGTTTTTCCAGTCAGTATCTCATTAAAATAAAGATAAATCCTTGTAACTGGAGAGATGGCTCAGCAGTTAAGAGCATTGGCTGCTCTTCCTGAGGGCCCAGGTTCGATTCCCAGCACCGACATGGCAGCTCACAGCTGTCATTAACTCCTGTTCCACGGCATGTGACACCCTCACACATTCATCCATTCCAACAACCCACCTATTCACATACGATGAAAATAAATAATTATTTTTTAAAGAGATAAATTCTCAAGAAGTTATTGATGACTCCATTGCTATTTTGCTTTCTTTTTATATGAGCTGAATTTTAAAATGTGTGAGTATAACTCATTTATACATACATGGTTTATGTATATATTCAGTCATTTAATAGGCTTAAATACATGCATTAATTTCAATAGTATTTATTAATCATACTATGATCAACTTAGAGATTAAAAATACGTTTTAGCCAGGCGTTGATGTGCACGTCTTTAATCCTAGCCCTCGGGAGGCAGAGGCAGGCAGATCTCTGTGAGTTTCAGACCAGCCTGACCTACAGAGCTAGTTCCAGAAATACAAAGAAACCCTTTCTCAAAGAAAAAAGAAAAAAAAAAAAAGAAGAAGAAGAACAAAAACACAAAAAAACAAATAGTTCTCCTTATGATTTATATTCTGATGAAAGGGCAGTCAATGTATGAATGAATGCATTTTGAACTGTAATACTTAGATAATTTTTAGAATAAAGATAAAACAGGAATAGAATTTAGGAGGAGTGGGGAGAATATTTTGACATAGAGATCAAGATGATTGCTGAGGAACAGATAACCAATCGTGAAACACAGACTTGAGAAAGAAATGCCTAGTAAGATGGCTCTGAGTGGGACTCCAGCATCATCTTTAACCTTCTAATACCCATAGCAGTGAGCATAACCACAGTGGAGTGATTTTACTCCGCTTTGGGTATTATCCGGTTGTTGGCCCATAGCTATGGTGAAACCTCCTGCAAACGGCTTTGCACTAGCTTCTCCTGTGTCCCTCGTGCTTCTCCTACCTCCCACCCCACTGTGTCTGTGGATGCATGAGCTCCCTTCATTAGATGACTCCCAAGGCCTGTGATTGGTGTTAGGCTCCCTTCTTCCCTTCACATACCCTATGATGTACATGCTTCTGAACATAAGTGTTACTGTTGACCGTCTAGTCTCCTTTCTTATAGAGTTCAGAGAATTGTTATTTACCTAACTAAAATGCTAATGTTAGAAGTCTGATCAACTGAGATATAGAGTATGTGTGTTCATGTGAGCAAGTGTGTGTATGTGTGTGTGTGTGTCTTGAGGGGGGTGTTTATGCATGCAGGTGCACAGATAAACAATGCTTAACCAACTTTAATCAGCTTCCTTTTTACTCTTGCTTAATTTGGCTTCCTTATAGATATATCAAAATCAGTAGTATTGCTTAATGCAGTGGTTATTAAGGAGAACCACGTTCAACTCAAATCTGGTATTTCATGTTGTTTTAGTTTGATTTCTATGCCCCCAAATCAAAGAGTTTATTTTGTTTCATATCACTGAGTTCGAAATCACTGTTATTCATTTAAAAAGTCTGAACCAGAATGTATCCCTAGTGCACGAACTACTCGGGAGCCTGTTCCCCATGGAGGGATACTCCCTTAGTCTAGAGATACAGGGGAAGGCTTAGGCGCTACTCCAAATGACTTGACAGATTTTGATGATTCCTCATGGAAGGCCTCATCTTCCGTGAGGAAGTCTGAACAGGAACTCAGACTGGACAGGACCCTGGAGGCAGGAGCTGATGCAGAATCTATGGAGGGGTGCCGCTTCCTGTCTTGTACCCCAGGCTTGCTCAGCCTGCTTTCTTATAGAACTCAAGACAGGAACCTGGAGGCAAAGAAGTATGCTGCTTATTGTCTTTTGCCCCATGGTTCTCTTATAAGAATTATGTCTTCCTGCCTAGGAATGGACTGCCCACAGTGAGCTGGGCCCTCCCACCCCATGTCAATCATTACTCAAGAAGACGCTTTTCCACAGACCAGTATGGTGGGGACTTTTTCTCAGTCGAAGTTCCCTCTTCTGACATGACTTTAGCTTGTGTTAAGTTGACCAAAAATTAACCAGCTCACAACTGTTTTTATTTTTAATTAAAAAAAATAACAAGTATAATTGGACAGCAGTTGTGTACTTCTAGACAGAGCTTTTTATTCAATATCCATCCTATGCTTGCCCCATATGGTGATTCCACTGAATATCATTTAAATAAACCACCTACTTTCCCTTGTACAAAAATTGTCTTGCAGACTGTATTTCTGCATTGAATATGCTATTGATACAATGCTCAATGTATATTTATGATAAAATGAGATATTATCTAAATCAAGGAAGAAGTAAATAAGTCACAGATATGTGTTCTATTCCAACTATGTTCTCAAGGGCAAATTCAACATTGGGTTTTATTAAATATTAAACACCATCCCAGCATTTATAATGATTAATTTAATTATACAGCATGGTCTATTAAATATTTTCCTTAAAAACAATTAAGAAAGGGTTGATTATTTGGAGAGCAGGAAAATAGAATGACAAATTGACTTAGATTTGTTTGAAGTGGTTGTGCCGTACCTTTAACCCTTGTGGTTAAAAAGTTAGATTTTAAGATTTATTCCAGAATCATTATAAAGTTAATTGTGTAATATAGCAAACAGTTCTAGAAGTATGTCAGAAAGTTCAAATAAGTTGGATATTTTCATTTTATTGTGTTGCTAGTGGTGGTGGGGAAATGCTATGTTTTATATCATTAAATTTTAACCAATAACCTTTAAGTAAAGAAAGAAAGCAAAGAAACAACAAAAAAGGAAAACTTTAATGTGGAAGCCCAGGCTAACATCTTAGCATGAATCCCCTTTCTAGTCATGACTTTTCACACAATGGCCAGATCCTAGAGTATGTGAAGTACACTCAATAGAAAAACAATCCGGGAGACAAGCTAGGACAAACAGTACATTATAAATGATTAGGAAAACTGTATTTTGGGGGAACTCCAAGAAATAAAATAAGCAAATAAGCAATATGTTAGCATGTTAGCTTTATATCAAAACACCTCAAGAAAATTAGCTGTCAGTTTAGAAAGCCTCACAAAGACTCAGGGTCATCTGGCTGTTGCTTGCAGTCTTTGGAGTAACTTGCTGCATATTCTGCTTTTAGAAGGCTGCTATTTCAGTAGAATTGATGGTGAAATTTGGGAAGTGGGATCGTGGAGGCAGTGATTGTGTAAGCTCATCTTTGGACAGTGAGAAACATGGTCAGAGAGGTTAGGGAACATGATTACTGGTTATGTTAGCCACCACAGTGGCTACACACACCCAGAGAAGACTACAGAAATGGGAGAAAATGAAAGTGCCTTTCTTGTACCTGTTGTCTTCTTCAGATGAAATTTACAAGTGACTGTCACAAACAGTTGACATTGTAATTAAAGCCATTTTGGCATTTATAGCAAGGTTGGTAAAAATTCTGGAATATAGTCTTATGACATGCTAGAGGGTGTGTTGAAAGGAAAGGGATTTGGGATGAGTGTTACATGAAAACATAACAACTTTCTCGCAAACTTTAATTATTTGATGTGCTAGTAATATGAGGGTTTCCTGTTCAATAATGCATCTTCTTATTTGGCGATGGCTTATCCTTTCTGATTTCATGGCAAGATTCATTTTCATCAACAGGAAAATCAACAGGAAAAACCTTCAAAGAGAAGTGACTGCCTGTGGGCAATGCCAGGGTAAACTCTTCCCTGTTATCCTCATTTTTGCTTGATGTTGAACAAGTTCAGGTTTTCTCAGATCCTGATAGGGCAAGGCCACACTCATTGATTGTCAATCCTGCTGTGAGCGGTTATATAGATACTTGTTTGAGTCCTTTAATATATATAACGATCAGTAACCCTACAGACTGAAGAGCTCAGGTACCCTAGATTCCATCTTAGCTATGGGTTCATACAGTAGGCAGGAGATGAACAATACTCTTTCTTCTCTTCCCTTTTATGGAAAAGCATCATGACTTTCAGCAGAGATGCGAAATATGCATCTTTATTGGAATTACACATGGCCAGGGTTCATGAAAGGCAGAGAAATATTATAAATTACAGATGGGTCGATTTTTATTCTCGTTTTATTCTCTGTATTCTTCCGAATCTCTATGGAAAAGAGTTAAAATGGCAGCCTAACAGGTCCTACCTGAGCAGCAGTACATAGAGTAGGCGGCAGTGAATTATGGACACATATTTTATGAGGACAAAATGAAATATGTCTTTCAATGTAGAACCAATATATTATTTCAAAATATGATATATTTAGACTCTAGTGATCAAGTAATTACAGGGATTGGATTTTAGTTGAAGCCAAAATATATCATCATATTTGGGAAATATGATTTTCATATTAGTGTCTTTTCTTTTTATGTATGAGCAATTTGTCATTCACTGTAGTATACCATGACCTTAAAATGAAAAAGGAAAAAAAAAAGTCATAAATCTATCCAGGCTCAGTTTTCTTATATAAGCTTCAATGACAAAATAAATGTGAGGTAGCACTTTTAATTCCTCTACTCTGGTTTTATTAACAGCTGGAACAGTTCTCTTTAATTATTATAACCATGGTTATGTTGTCTAATATTTCTGGGGCAATAAAAGCAATGCACTCACCTAAGACATGGCACCCAAAATAAATCCAAGTAAGGATTGCAACCAAGCCTCACTGGTGAACCTGGGGAAATGGAGAGCCATTAATTCCTCCCAAGCCTCACTAGCAAACCAAGGATGGTTGGGAGTCATTGATTTTTCCCAAGAATCGTTAGTGAACCAGGGATGGCTGGCGGTCATTGACGAGAGCAGAGCTGACTCAAGGTCACCGTAGCATGCATGGTAAGTCAAGCTAGTTGTGTCCTGGGAGCTGCCTGCATGACTCTCACATGACTTTGGCCAGTCAGAGAATCTTTCCCACAACAATCATTTACTGCTGGCCTAACCCCAGGGAGGTAGTCTTGGAAGTTTCAGTTTTTGAGACTTTGAAATTTGTTTAATTCCTGAGTCTTATGACATTTCCTCCTCACTCTAAGAAGGAACATTTCTGTTGGAGGACGTCACTGCACAGCAAAGCCTTTAGAACATTTCCAGGAGTTTTATGTGTAGCTGTAAACCACTTGTTGATATATGTTGGAACTTTACTCTTAGGTCCCAGTCAGAGTAGAATGGGAAAAATGCAGAATCTCCTTTATCTTATTGTGGTATGCTTTTATTTATGAAAATATCTAGATATACAGCCATGAACAGAGAAATTTGGCATTTTATAAAGCATAACCATAATAGTACATTTCTTTATACCATTGACAAAGGTATTTTCCCCCTTTAATCAAGTGCTTTATTGTCTGCCTCAAAGTACTATAATAAAAACAAAAGCAGCCAAACAAAAATCTGCATTGGGATCATCCATACCTTGGAAAGTCGGGATCATCCATACCTTGGAACGTCTTCAAGCTTACATTGTGAGCGCTTTTGGAATTGGGTGGACATTCTTTGCTGTTTCACTTAGAGAACAGTGCAGTTGGCCTGTGTTACCTTTAAACCCCAGTAGTTTCAGTGATTTACCCATAACCAGGAACCTATAACTAGGAAAATGCTGAGCAGACTTTCCCTCAGTTGAAAGGTCTGGGTCTCATGGAATCCGATGCTGCCTTGTGTGGACTCTGAAAGGTCTGAGGTTGCCTCCTGGGAGGGCAGCTTAATCTATATGGAGGAGCCTTGTGTAAGTACAGATAGAGTCTGTACTACAGCATCACAGTCAGGGTTCGCTCTAGTCATGTGGCCAGAGTTCTCTAGTAGATTCTGGCCCTAGGTCTGGCATCATAAACTCAGAAACAAAGGTTGTATCCTTTTGTCCCATCTAAATCCTTGACCCACAGAATCCATGTAGATGATGATGATAATAATAATAATAATGTGATTATTATAAGCCTGTGAATTCTACATGTTTACTTATTCAACAGTGTAAAAGGTATCACTTATATTGAAGATTCAAAACCTTCCTACAGTGTTAGGAATATTCAAAATCCTAGGTGTGTTTTGTTTTTATATTTCTGCTCCTACCTACTGGCAATGATTATTAATGTGCATGTATTTGGGTGTGTGTATGTATGGGGTGTGTGTTAGGGTGCATAGGGGTGTTAGTGGGGGTGTGGAGTGTTGGGTAGTTTTGTTTTGGGTTTCATTTTCACATGCAACTTGAAATTGAAACTTTGACCGAATGATTTCAGCACATGGGAAAGTGTCACATCAAACTTTCCAGTCAGGGAAATGTTTCAAACAAGGGTCAATTCTAAGGTTTCTACATGTAAACAGTTCATGTGGGATAGAGCGCCACAACACAGAAGGCTCCAGTTAAAAAGATTAAATAAATTATAAAGCTGGCATCCTTTTTTTTTTTTCTTTTTTTTGCTTTATAAGGTTAATTGGGAAGGTGATTCCAATTTCTCTGCAAGGCTCCTCAATCTTATTATAACTTGACAAAGCAAATAAGCAAATGCTCCAGTATTTGACCAGGGATGGTAGATGGAGGTCAGTAAGGGAAGTGCATCTTGCCATGCAGTGTTTGCCCTAATTCAGAAGGGAAGCCAGCCAGAGGCGCTGCTTTGTTGTTGTTGTTTGTTTGTTCATTAGTTCTTTTTTCTGATTAAGGTGAATCTTTTCAGGATTTATCCTGACCCCTAAATTATATATCTGGTGTGTGTGTGTGTGTGTGTGTGTGTGTGCGTGTGTGTGTTTGTGTGTGTGTTATTTATTCTAACTGATTTTGTTCTTTCATTTTTCATTCCTTACAGAAACTAGAAACTAGAAAAATTAGAAAACTAGAAAAAGACCAATTTATATAAGATGCAAACTATCAAATACCTTTAATGCATGTGCCCATTGTACATATACACAGATAATTCAATCAATGGTGTATATTCATATATGTTATTAACATACTATATAAATATACACTTATGCATAAATATTATGCTACGTGTTATTAGTAATATCAGTAGACTTCAATATTACATACTTGTCCTAGTTAGAGTTATTATGACTATGATGAAAGGCCATGACCATAGCAACTTGGGGAGGAAAGGGTTGATTTGACTTATGCTTCCAAATCACTGTTAATCATTGAAGGAAGTCAGGACAGGAAGCTGAGTAGGTACCTGGAGGTGGGAGCTGGTCAAGAGGCATGGAGAAGTGCTGCTTACTGAATTGTTCCACATGGCTTGTTCAGCCTGCCTTCTTATAGAATTCAGAACTATGATCCCAGGGAACCCACGATGGATAGGATTCTCCCATCAGTCACTAATTAAGAGAATTCCATACATGCCTGAACTTAAGGAGGCATTTTCTTAATTGATGTTTCCTCCCCTCAGATTAGACATTCACACATCTGCACACAAGGACACACATACAAACATATCAGTTAATTTGTATTAGTGTACATTTAAGGTGATTTTTAAATTAGTCACTATTTTAGTTTGCATGTTTCTGTAATTTATTTTATAATTCAATATCTATGTGCAAACCAGCAATTATCAAACTGAAATGGTTAAGGCCAGGCCATGGTGGCACATGCCTTTAATTCCCAGCACTCAAGAGGCAGAGGTAGGTTGATCACTGTGAGTTTGAGAACAGCCTGGTCTACAAGAGCTAGTTTCAGGACAGCCTCCAAAGCCACAGAGAAACCCTGTCTCAAAAAATGAAAACAAACAAACAAAAAATTATGTGATTAATCATCGTATCTTCTTAAGGTAACTTTTTATTTTTAACCCAGAATGGTTGCATGTATTGATACAGTGGATGCAGGTTGATATTATAAGCATGTATATTAATACACATCGATGCTACCCTCTCCTTGTCACCTCTAGTAAAAACAAGCTTCAAGCTCCTCTCTTTTATTGCCTCATAAAACATAAAGTATTGTTGAGTACGGTTCCTGTACCACACTCTAGAACACAAGAACTCAGCCTTCTATTTGGATTAAGTGCTGTCTTCCCTTCCTCCCTCCCATCCCTGACCCTCCCTTCCAAGTTTCCAGTAATCAGTCCCTTTGTAAATCCTATGATGGAAAGTTTGTAGGTTTTCAGGGAGGATGCCATTAAATGCTGAAAATTGACCCCAGAATAAGCCAGGCTCTTTGAAGAGAACTTTCCAAAACTTGTTCTACCCAATGTGGGCCACTTAGATGTTCAATTAAGAGGATAATTTGCTCAGAGTGGAAAATACTGGAGAGCAAAATCAGGTGCTCAACACAAGCGACCATCTGTACAAATTCAGTCTCTGCTTGCAGTGGTGTGTATTTGACTGAGTTGCAGTGATGTGTATCTACCTGGGTTGCAGACATGTGTATTTGATTCAAATTTATGCAGTCTCATTTTCCCTTAACAAGTCAATCACAAGTTGAATAGAACTTATTCTATCTGCCACAAATACTTGACAATTAGACTCCTTCACTGAGTAGGGCCATCATAAAGAATTGAACGATGTCCTTAGATTCTTGGTAACCTTGGCTAAATAATATAGACATCAACTTACTTGCTCTGGCTAACTATGCTACACAGAGCCCAGGCAATGGCAGAGAAATAACCAGGTCCTCGTTGAATGACTTAGCAACATCCCTAAGATGACTTTTAACAATTCTCTTTGTGCCTGGGTTCAAAAAAATGTAAGTCAGAACCCAAAAAACGTGCCGGAGAGGACATATAGGGACATTTATTTAATTTTCTGCCAACACTGTGGACTGTACCTGACTTTTGCAACCCTGCCGTATTTTGTGCACTGGCAGGACTCCTGTTCACAAAGCCCTCCATGTAAATGATACTCTCCAACATAGTCTCTCAGCTTGTTGCAAGGATAAGCACCCCAAACACCAATGGGAAAAACACACTTAAACTTTTTCCCATTAGGACTCCTTATGACTCCTTATTTAGTTTTAAAATATTATTCAGTTCTTTTTACCTCCTCCCTTCATGTAAACATTTAAAACCCTATCATGAAGATTAAGTTTTTTTTTACATCAACAATTATATCTCTATAGTCTACATTAGATTCCTTGTCTGGGTAGATCAGCAGGCAGAATACTGAAAGGGCACTGTACAGTTCGTTTTTATTCTATAAAATTTAAAAAGCAAAGTAAAAAACAAGCCATCTCTAAATCGCAACAAGTTAGGAAATGTAAAGTTAATGCTTAAAGAAAATGATAAGCATGCATGAAAAGCAGAGTCAAGTTCTGTGTAAATAACAAAGGAAAGTTAAATTTCATATGGTATATAAACATATACCTCATCTACACACAAAAATTAAGACATGTTTCAGTTTCAAACACTGATATTTTCAAAATCATTATTTTCTCAAATGATTGAGAGACGCTCCATTCTTTGGTGAAATTGCCAATATCATGATTACTTCAATCAAGTTCAACAAAGTGTATAGTCGCTTGAACCAGTAAAG
This sequence comes from Phodopus roborovskii, assembly GCF_943737965.1. NCBI lineage: Eukaryota > Metazoa > Chordata > Mammalia > Rodentia > Cricetidae > Phodopus > Phodopus roborovskii. The sequence goes on from NW_026125416.1 coordinate 89,902, forward strand.
GGGAGGTTACATAATGCCAAATAATGTAGCTGGCATTGCACTGAGCAGAGGTAACAACTGGGATGAGGTAACATTGTCCAGCCATATGAATTTTTATTAAAATATTTCATGAAAATTATATTCAGTACTGACCTAAAATAAAATGTGGAGAAACTTTTTTTTTTTTTATCATAACTCTTAATACTTATTTTGAAGATGATTTCATGTTGTGAATAAGACATACCTGTGTCTCACTAGCACCTGCCTCTAGTTTAAACATACCCTGGGGCATGACAATTGACATCGGTCAGCCAGGTTTGGCTGCACGGTACTAGCAGGGTGACTCTGCTGAGGGTTACTTTCTATTTATCTGCTCTGTGAGTAAATTATCACACACAGAGCACACATCTTCATCTTACATTTAGCAAACATGAAGACAGAATCCATTCTTTGTGTGGAGGATATATATATATATATATATATATATATATATATATATATGTGTGTGTGTGTGTGTGTGTGTGTGTGTGTGTGTGTGTGTATATATATATATATATATGTGTGTGTGTGTGTGTGTGTGTGTGTGTGTGTGTGTGTATATATATATATATGTGTGTGTGTGTGTGTGTGTGTGTGTGTGTGTATGTATATACCTGTGACTCCTAGTTAACTGAGAAATTGGGTAGGGGGTATAATTATAGGGTCCCCTAAAACATGGGAGATCCATTGCTATGGTATTAAGTTGTTTTAGCTAGAAGACGGACATCAAGGTATCAAAATAGAAAGAGGATCAAGGTGTACTGTTTTCTCCTGACATTTCTTAAAATATGAAACACAAAATAGATTGCTAAAAATGAATTTGAATTAATTTAAATGTAATTCATATGAAACCTAAAATAGAAAAATAAACTTTCAAATTAATTTAAATGTGATTCATATGTAAAATTATTTAAACTAAATAATCTGAAATAATTCAAATTTCCTGGAAGGCAGGAAATTGAATAGACTGCTGTCCCCTGTCGCAATCTTGTTGCTGTGAACTGAAGGTTTAGATGTGTTTTATTTCTTAGAATACCACAGTCTGTCCTCTCTCCCCTGATCATAGACATTGTGAACTTTGGATAAGAGGAGCTGGACACTGGTCCCTCGGGGTGCTGGAGCCCAGAGGCTGCAACCAGGGCTTGGTACTACCTGCAAGTGATGCTGCACTTGTGGAAAAGCTGAAAGAGCACTTCCTGTCCATCCCATCCTGTTCATTCCAGCTCCGTCAGCTGCTGGGCTCTGCACAAACCCTCCTGTGGCTCGTGAAAAGAGTTGACTTTTAGGAGAGTTTTTACTCACTTCATCACTATAGAAATCTACAGGATAGAAAGCTGATTAAAACACATTGCAGTGTACGTATAATGAGGAATGCATAAAATTTGTTCAAACTTACAAACCAACGCTGCTTAGTTAGATTCGATGCTTTCCTCCATGGGGGAGAGGGGTGCAAGTCTATGACTATTACCTTCCTCCCTCATCCTCTACTCTATATTATTGAGGCAGGATCTCTCACTGAACGTGGAACTTGTTGTTTTGGTTAGACTAAGTGGCTCTGGGGCTCCATTTGTCTGCCCACCCAGTGCTGGAATATTGGATGTGTGCTATGGAGCTTATCCTGGGGGTCTGAACTCAGGTCCCCATGTTGATGTGGTAAGCACTTTATTCATCGATGCATCTGCTCAGCCTCAAATACTTACTTTTCTTGGTTTATTTTACTATGTTACAAGGTCATTCTATCCATTCCATCTCTAAGGGTAGTTTATTTCTTAAGTCACTAAGATTGACCATCTGAAAAATTCTAATGCATGCAATGTTATTTTTGTGTTATCACAATCATGATTAAAGCTTTTTTTCATCTCAAATATGTCCCTTCTGTCTCCCTTTACTGAGGGCCCCTGGTAAGTACTTAACTGCTTTCTGTTACTGTTCTCTAACTCCCCCTTTTTTTGAATATCCGAATTTCAATAGTGCACACAACAGACTCATCCCTGTGTTTCTCCATTGGGTTCTCTGTATTCTTTTGTGTAGCAAATGTTCTTCTAGATCAAGGGGCCAGCTCCTTTGTGAAGCTACAGTACAAGTTTCTAGTGTATTCTTTAGATAGGATTTTACCTTTCAGTTTGGGCCATTGTAATTAGCATTGCTGTAAAGATTTATGCATATCGTCGTGTGAGAATGGGTTTTCACAGTAGAGAATTTAAGAATTATTCATCCAAAGTTAAGACATTAGGACATTCATCTCATGTTTATATTATTATCTTCATCATGAGTACAATTTCTGAAAACTCTAGCAAGCGCTCCTGGGATATTGGTTATGTATTTGAAATCTGATTCGGGGTAGAGTATATTAGCACGTATTCGTTCTAGGAAAGACTATTAATTTGTATTTTATCTATGGGTTATCATTTTTAAACAAAGGTTTCGGAGAGAACTTTCTCAGCAATTCCCTGAGCAAGGATTCCCACACCCTGAGGCACAAGCATGATTTTAATTCCCTTGTCAGTAACACCAAATTTGGTAGACAAATGAAGCCATCTTCCTCAATTGAAATATAATATCAAACTGGTTCCTGAAGCGTCTAATATTTTCCTGTAATTAGAGGTGACATTTTCAAATTTTATAACCAAGAGGAAAATTTAACCTTCTCAGAAGAATCACACTCTAGAGTTGATATAGAAAAGTGCATCGTTCTGGGAAGTATTCACCAAAGAATTCCATCAGACACTGAACAGATGCCACAAGATCCTTGTCTCATCACTAGGACAAGGGAGGAGGGATAATGGGGGAGGAAGGATGGTGGGAATCATTTCCTCCCCTTGTAGCCTAAGCTGAATCAGGTTTCCTACTTTGCATCTCTGACAGCTCAGTGATAGAATGATCATGTGTGGCTTCTCTGGAAAAAAAAAAATGTTGTGCTTTCTCTTCGCCTCTACTATGAAATTGAACTATCTTCATGAGATTTGCTGTGTGTCCTTTGTTGGGTTTCTAATTTTAGTTTTTATTACTAGGGGAAGTTAGAGGGCTTGTTTCAGATGAGACTATCTTTTTTTCTGTCACTCAAACTTATTTCTTTGTAAGGTGATTATATCTCCGCATGAATATTCACTTCAATAAGGAAAATACAAGACCTCCAGATAACGTTAATAGAATTTTATCTATGTCGATATAATCCATGAGATTGGCTTCTTGGGCAATTGCTTTTCATGTGGAAATCTTGGCGATGGGTTTAGGATGACAACCCACAGGGTTGTTAATACTCTGCATTCACTTTGGCTTTATCTTTGTGCAGCTTAGGCTTCTGATCTTTTTCTTTGTGTTGAGTTAGTGGGGCTGAATGCTAATGAGCCACTTGGCTATTCACGACATCCTTAGATAATTAATATAGAGAACACTTGTCTTCTATGACCTGTTGGATGGGAATTAAAAATTAACTTCTAAACCTGGTTCCTTAAAACACCATTGACTGAACAGTATCTGGGGCTTTGTAACTCATGATGGGTTTAATTTATATGGATAGAAAATATTTGAAACAGTTACATCAAAGGATGCTAGATTAGTAGAGAATGCCTTAAAATTATTTGAAAGATTACTAAAAAGCAATAATTGCCACTGGTCAGTGCTATTGTTCAAAAATCATTTTCTGGGCATAGCCATAGTATTTTATTGTAGCAACTACTTAAATTTTGCTTACAATCTTTTAGTAATTTGATATTACAAAGCATTCTATAAGAATTATAATTGAATACTTAGTATGCAAAAGCTATAAAACATGAGAACTATTTCCATACTTAAGAAGATTATAAGGTACTTTGTGATCAGTTAATCTTCAAGTCTTGTGTAACTCAATGGAGTAAGAATTTGATTTTCAAGATCGACTTGCCTAAATAATCGAACAGCTGCATGTTGAAGAAAGAAAATTAAAGTTCCAGGGAAAATAGCAAAACTTCCCTCATAACTTCTCCATTTGTGTTCTTTCAAGGTGTGCTACTTAAACATCAGGAATAGGATCTCATAAATTATCCCAGTTATTGACAAATTTACTCAGTCTACCAAATAGATTTATTGAAAGTTGACCACTAATTGATTTATTATTGTTATTATTAAAACTAAGAGGTTTATTTATAAATCTTAATGACTTTACTATTTATCTTTACATTCATGGATGGTACAGTGTCAATGAACCAGCTTATCTAACATTAAAAGGTTCACTCTTCTTACTAATGCAAAAGATTGGCTCTTCCCAGTCTAAACTCTATTTCTACCACAAAGAAATCTCAGTGTCCTTGCACAGAGACTCTCGAGCACAGACAGGTGTTTGGGACAACAACAACAACAACCAAAAAAGAATATTACATTTTATTTTCTCTTCTCGATCAGAGAACTGAAGATAAGAACGCTAATTCTAGCATTACAAGTAAAGTCTAAAATTAGAAAAAGGAGGGAATATGATAAAAAAATTACTTGAAAATGTGTGCATGAGTTGGATGGAGATAACTTGTATGTTCATGTGTGGCACATTCTAGACAAAACCTTCAGTCTATAATCTTCAGATTCATATTTTGCCAGTGTTTTGTATAGATCTTTGATTTGGTCATTTTTTTTGGTGAGAATTACTTTCATGTTTCCATAAGCAGCTATTTGTTGAAATTTCTTCTCTGACTCCTCTTCAGCCAATGCTCAGCTGCTCTTGTACTCAGAGGAGGGCATGCTTGGCTGCTGCCTGGTTCTCTTCCAAAGACTTTTGGTCAGAGATACCTATCTGTAGCTCTAGGTAGCAATTCTCAGCTTGTGAGAGCAACTGCCACAGGAGTAACACATTGGTATAGGTTGTATTGAAGAGCTCTACCTCGCTGTGTACCACAGCCTTCAGCCCATTCAGAACTTCTGTGACCTCATCCATGGTGAGAGTCTCCTCTACCAACCTGCTCTCCTTGAGGTCTTGAAAGCAGGAATCTACCCTTTTAAGGCTCAAGCCTCTTTTTGAATGAACAAAACATATGTAATTAATAACCTCATTTTGATGGAGCTCATTTAGGCCCAATTCTGCCTTTAATCTCAGCACTTGGGAATGAAAGGCAGATCTCTGAGTCTGGGACCAGTCTGATCTACATAGTTAGCTTCAGACCCTCCAGCACTACACAAAAGACCTATGGTGGTGGCCTGACCAGACAGGAAACAGGAAGGCCAGCACCTGGGGCCTGAGCAGAGTAGGTTGTTTAGAAGCTGCCAAGCATTAATTTATTAAACAGATTATTTTAAGAGTTTTATGAGGGATTAAGTCACTGGTTCCAGCTGATACCACAAACAGTATTATGAGCATCGCTGTATCCATAACTGGATGCTTTTGATCTTTATGGTAGATCTTGGAAAGTTTGTTGATTTAAGAAAACGATATACATGCATTGTTCTGGGTCAAGGACATGGAAGAGTACATAATGTATGGTTATCAATATACAATAGCTTAGGATCCAAAGGTTGATTACATGAGAAACCCAAGGCAAGTAATGTTGATTGCTATATTTTTATAGTAAAATCTGGTTAAACAAACAGGCTGAATACACAGAGAGATAGCAATCTTAAATCTTCAGTGTTTTAGAATGTAAGAGGCATTTTTTTTAACACAATGTCCCATCACAACAGAAAAATAATAGTGTGTCTTCTTATGAATCAATCAACCTAGGGTCAGCTGTAAAAGCTTATATGAAGATGATCTCATTGCATGTTTAAATATTTTCACTGCAATGCACAAAGTAATAGGCTTAAGTCCTATCTATATTTTATCCCACTAAGGTAAATATTTCTTGTAATATTTCTTCAAAGGATATTGAGACTATTTTATTTTTATTGGGATTTTATTGTTTTTACAATGTTTTTATAAAGTAAATATAACTATTTTATTTCAAAAAAATAAGAGAAAAGGTAGGTACTTTTCTTTTGAAATACTGGGGTCTTATTTATTTTATACTATTATTCTTAATCTTTTCTGTGATTCTTGAAATGTGAGAACCAACTCCCATACCCTAATTCTCTGACACCAACAAGTCAGCATAGAGTTTGAATCAGGTCTAGTACTAACTGCCAGTAATCAACACAGATCCTACAGTCTAAATGCTCACAACCACAAGGCTGTCCCCCATTTTGGATGTCAGTCAGAAGTGTCATCTCCCCATGTGACCAATGACCTTTCTCTGATATAGCTACAATTAGTGTCTTCACAACTACATCAGGTTCAGGGATTGTCTGGAATAACTTGCAGACTCAGGGAGACACTGTTTGCTCCATCACTAGTAAACATGTGACTGATTACGAATTTACAGATGAAGGAAAATCAGAAAGGATCAAGGAGCATCTACTGCCATGCCACCCGCTGATACCCCAATGTGCTCAGCTTCACAGATCTCCCAGGCATCACCCTTAGGGTTTACTGCAACATCCTTTCATTATCAAGTTTTATGAACATATTGGACACTGATGGTTGTGTCAGTCTTCAGTCCCTTGAAACTCCCTTCTGGAGATTGGAAGAGTATAGCTTATTGTTCCAATTCTCTAGTCACATGGTGGGTACATCTGGTCACTAGCTCTCCATTCTTCATATTTTCCAAATAATATATGCTCTATTGTTGATGCTAGTGGCTTGAGATCAAAATAAAAGATGTTCATGTTTCCATTACACATTTTATTTTATAGTTTATTGAGTATATAATCAATTTAATTATTGAACTCAATTGTCACCAAAAATAGGTATTACATGTTTTGTATGATTTTACAGAGTTTAATGTGATAAAGTTCCTCAGTATATTATCCCTATAGAAAACACTGCCATCCAGGATTGATCTCTTACAATTTTAATTGCAAAAGAAAAAAATATTGACAACTTACTTTCAAAGTGAGTAGACGTTTCTTAAACTTCATAAATGAATATAAACTGCAAGAAAACACCATCTACCAAATAAGAATTATAGAAATCGTAGACATAAAATAACAAAAAGGCAATGAACTTTCTAATAGAAAAGAAGTTATGTAGGAACAAAAACTCAAAGTCTAACATTGCATATAAAGAGCACATCATGTACCCAGCAAAATATACTTAAGTTTTAGACACAACCTCATATTCCAATAAAAATTAAATTTCAGAAACACTGACAGGTTGCGACAATCTTGTAAGCCAGGAGTGTTTTATTTATCCTAATTAACCATTATATATAAAAGCCTTTATATCAGTGGCTCTCAATCTTTGGGTCATGTCCCCTTTGAGGATCATATACAAATCATAACAGTAGCAAAACTACAGTTATGAAGAAGCAATGAACTAATTTTATTGTTGGGCGTCACTGTGACATGAAGAACTGTATTAAAGGGTTGAAACATACTGAAGGTTGAGAACCATTGCTTTATACACATAGGCACTTAAGAAAGAGGGCTCTCTTGAGGCCTTTCTGCATAATTTACCACAAAGGCAAAATGTCATGGGGTTTTTGAGTCATATCCATGACATGTCACTAAGTGAGGAAAGTATCACTTGATAAAGGAAAGAGAAGCAAATGACACTTTGAGCTTTGAAGCACCTTGTCATAGAATTTAAGAAATCTATTTGTTTCAGAGTAATGGGTCTAGAGGATACAAATTGAAATATCTCCTTCCATTCAAAGACAAGACAGTGTAATAATCAATAAGAGGAATTATTAATATCAAATAATTTATATTCTACGATGGAACATGAAATATCACCAGTGAAAAATACATGCTAAATTTAAATCAGATTTTTGTTAAGATTTTAGAATATTCTAAATTGTTCTAGGGAAACAGGGTAAGGGAAAAACATGATGAACATTGTAGCAGTAATGGGTTATAACAACATGAGAAAAACAGGGGAATATAATAGCCCCAGAGGCCTCGCAAAATTAATAAATGATACTGAGAGCTGGCAAGGTACCTCAACAGGTAAAAATGCAAATGTCAAGCTTGATTACCCGAGTTCACTCCATGGAACTTACCTGGTTGGAGAGAACAACCTCCCATGAATTTTTCTCTGACCTCAATGTGCATGCTGTTTTACTTGAACCCAAGACCACAAACTTTTAAAATAATAAACATAAAAGGGGGGAAAAATACTTAGGAAATGGAAGTCAATCACTAAGCCTGAATCTTCTCTTGATCTTTTTTTTAAGAAAAGGTATGAAAAAGTAACTAGAGAAGTTGATATTACCATATTTGTTGAGGTTAAGACACTACTGGTTTAATTTCTCGTTTTGGTGACTTTGCCACAGATCAAAGTTTGTTACTTGTTACCTGTATGGGGGAAATGCATGAACTAACTTTTCCAAGTTGTCCTCTGACTTCTGTGTATGTGTAGTGGTCTGTTACCAACCCTGACACACAAAATCAATAAATAAAACATGTAATAAAATAATGAAAATGATAATAACTGATTCCTTCATAGTTAGAATGGTAGCAATATCCTTAAGGTTGTTGTCATGGACTTACATAGTTTAACCATATGAATTTAGGAAACAAATAATACTGCTTGGGAAAATATTGACTGGGAGTGACACACAAAATTGAGGATTGGTTTTCTAAGGCAATAAATTATAATTCATCAGTAGCATAAGCTTTTTTTAAAAAAGAGCTGACTTTGTTGAATGTCTTGCTGGATAAGAAACTAGGATATCAAAATTAAATTAGTTCTACTGGATACATGATATTGACAATATAAAATTTTGAAAATATCTGTTAACCTTAATTATTACCAATTTTTAGATATAGATATAAATGACTAATTTTAGGATTTTACTTTTAAAAATATAAGTTTTCATTTTAATGGTGATTGTTCTGGTTATTTTACATAGACACATCATGAGACATTTTTCTGAATTATTTCTTCCAATTATGTATCCCACATTTCCATTCACTGTGTTATTTGTACTCATGAGGCTCATGATAAATACTTTTAATATACTTTAATGGGTTACTGTTTCAAAAAATTTTGCACTGCCACAACACAGGGAGTATTTACATTACATTAAATTAAGTTACAGGATTACAATTAAATAGAATGAAGAAATAATAAAGGCCCAATGCACCAATACTTCAGAGCCTAGAGAAATTAGATTCTTTGATTAACAGCTCAGGAAGATGATAAACAAAATTTAGATTACTAAACAAAGTCATTTTGTTTATAATATCACCATCAAAGATTAATGATCTCTCATTTAGAAAGACTGATTAATGTGCAAATTATCTTACCTTGATAAATAGCTGTTATAAAACATTTTTCCATCATTGTGTATTTATGGTGAATGATTTTAATCTTAAAGTTATGACTTTAAATAGGTTCAAATATGGGACAATTTGGTAATTCTTGTTTTTCTAAAATATACTTAATGGCTGGGAATTGTGGCATAAGGAAACTCAGGAGTCCAAGGAGAGTTTCAATTATATGCTCTATACATATACATGTTAAAGTCTATTTGAGTTATTTCACTTGGTAATGGAAATGGAAATAGAATTGGAAATAATATGAAGGAATCTTTCCAGAAAAATTCTGGAATGTATAATTATCAAGTAACGATGATTCAGAGTAGTGAAAATAAATTATTACATAATATTCATTTCTTGTTTAATTTCATCCCCACGTTCTGTTTTGTATATTACCACCACAGGTCATTACTCCTTTATTTCAGTAATATTCAGTTAGAGACACAAAAGATGATTAGTTGCTGGAAAGGAAAATAAATATGAAAAAATCTGTTAATAGTATTTTATTTTACTTTACCTTTGAGATTATAATATAATTACATAATTTTTCTTCCTTCCCCTTTCTCCCTCCAAACCCTCCCATATATCTCTCGTTGCTCTCTTTCAAATGTATAACTTCTACTTTTCATTAATTGTTGTGGCTTTCGGAACTTACTTCTCAATAATAGATAAGCAGTCAGTGTGCACATCCATGGGGAAGACTATTTCTTCTACTCAGCATTCCTTAGTTGTCTACCATTCTTTCAGGACCACAACCAATCAAAATGCAAAATGGTAAAGCAAAGTCTCAATGGATATGTCTACAGAAACAACCCCAACACCTAAGGCTCAAGGAACATTGTAAAAGAGTAGGTGGGAAGATTGTAAAAGCCTAAGGATCAGGGAATTTACTTTGATTATATGATCTCTTAATAATATCAAAAGCTACACCTATAAAATTTCACCAACATGATTGTCTAAACATGAGCTAAGCAAGGACTACAACAGTAGACCCGCTAATGTGTATGGGAGAAAGCTCTATTGTTGATAGATTTTAAAATTCACTAAAATAATCTATTGATTGGCATGGTGGACATAAATTTTACATTGTTTTTCTATATTTGGGTAACAATGTTCAGAGGATTATTTTGGTATAAATAGTGGTCATATCCCCAATCATCTAATGCATTTGACATAGTAATGTTAGCAAAGTGGAATTTTATATATGTAATCATTTTGAAAAGATAATTCTGTCAATCATTATTAAATTTTTTTCCAATTGAATCAAACTTCACATGCCTCATAAATGTATTGTTGATGAAATATTTATTACGTAGCCTGATACGATACATTATAAACAACATAAAGTTGTGTAACCACTTTCATCATGCCTTACATTAAAGGGCAATTTACCTTTAATCTCTAGGTACACCAGAGAAAACGATTCCATAATTTCTTATGTATGTCATTATTTGGAAGACAAGTTACATTACTAATACTTTTCACATCAACTTTATTTTGCCAAATCAAGTTTTGCTTTGAGTGACATTTTTCAGTTGAGCAATAAGCAGAAGAATGACATCGGTATCAGCAGTGAAATAAGAAAAGCCAGAGCATTGACGTAAGCTACCCAGATGTGTGCAAGGGTCAGAGCTTGCCTCACTCTGTCTGCCTTTCTCATGGTTGTCATGGAGACCACAAGCATACATAGCTGCATGCCTCGGTTGTTTCTTAGAGCACTTGCTAGGGAATTAATATTAATTGACAATGTACATGTATTTTATTAATCTGAGTATTGACAGGTCTTTCTTAAAGAAGGACTACTGTGAATGTTTTTGAAGTTGTATTCCAATGATACATCAGTATCCTGTGATGTTACATGTTTTTTCTTTTGACATCCCAAGCTAGACTTCCTTCAAGACTTCCCTGACTGTACAAACTTACCATTTCACTCAAGAGTTGAACTGTTTAACGTCTCTTTCTTTAATTTTGACAAAGCCAGCTACCAGAACAAAAACGTATAACTTAAGTTCTGTAATTAATAAGATATGAACCGGTAAGAAAACGTGTGTGTGTGTGTGTGTGTGTGTGTGTGTGTGTGTGTGTGTGTGAGTGTGTGTGTGTGTGTGTGTGTGTGTGTGTGTGTTTATGTGTGTATTGCATTTCGTCGATGCAATAGGGATCCAGAGTATTTTCATGTAGTCTTTCTGTTGAAGTTTGAGAGCTACTTGACATAGGAAGGAAATGAGATGCCTGCATAATACGCTAACGAGGGTGACCATGAGTTTTATCCAAGTAAGAAGAATGGACACTAAAACGCTTATCAAGTATTGGAAATGAGGACAGAGAGTTGTCTACATTAAATATATTTAAAGATATATGTGATTAATTTTCCAAAGATTCCTTAGTTCAGTAAGATAGTACAGCATTTTACTTTGTAGTTACTAAAAATATTGAACAGAGAAAAAGGCATTCTTAACTAAGTTTTGTGCATGACGATAGATGTGGATCTATCTACAGTCTTCTACATGCCAGTATCCAGTTACACCAGCACCATTTGTTGAAGATGCTTTCTTTTTTTTCTATTGTATAATTATAGCTTCTTTGTCAAAAATCATGTGTGTGGATTAATATCAAGGTCTTCAATCAATTCCATTGGTCTACTTGGCTGTTTTTATGTGAATATCAAGCTGTTTCCATTATTATAGCTCTATAGTAGAGCTTAAAGTCAGGGATGGCGATGCCTCCAGAAGTTCCTTAAATGCAAGGGTTGCTTTGGTTTTCCTAAGTCTTTGGTTTTTCCATATAAAGTTGAGTGTTGTTCTTTCAAGGTCTGTGAAGAATTGTGCTGGGATTTTGATGGAAACTACATTGAATCGGTAGATTACTTTTGGCAAGATTGCCACTTTTATTTTATTGATCCTACCTATTCAAGAACATGGGAGATCCTTCCATTTTCTGGTACCTTCTTTTATTTCTTTCTTTAAAGACTCAAAGTTCTTGTCATACAGGTCTTTTACTTGTTTGGTTAACATTACTCCAAGATATTTTATGTTGTTTGTGGCTATTGTGAAGGGTGATGTTTCTCTGATTTCTTTCTCAGCCCGTTTATCATCTATATATTGGAGGGCCACTGACCCTATTTAATTATCTATGAACTTGTAATGTATGTCCTTTATTAGATACGTGTCTCAATTTATTGCATGAATGTTTTCTAATTTTGTTGTAGAATTGTTTTTGCTATCAAGTTTATCCCTGTGTATTTTCATAAAATGTGTGAATTTGATTGCTTTATTGTCATCTATTTCATATGATTTAGAATTAGTGTATAGCAACCATACTGATCCTTTATATTACCAATGTGTTTGCGATGTTCCTTAATTACTTAGCCTTAATTATTATAATTATTTTTTGGTAAAGCCTTTCAAGTTTTTTGCATGTAAGATTTAGATGTTACTTAACTATCTTCCTCCCAGATTGCTCTGACAAGTGCTTCCAGTACTGTGTTATATAAAATATCTGTCCTGGTTATTTTTATAGTCAACTTGACACAAGAGAAAGTCTTTTAGAAAAAGAATGTTAGCTGAAGGATTGCTGTCATCTGATTTCCTGGAGACACATTTGTGTGGCATTTTCCTGATTAACAATAAATGTGGGACAGCCCAGAACACAGTACAGTGCTCCCCCGGGCAGTTGGTTTTATGACATGTGAGAACAGAAACCTCAAGCCAGTGAGCATCCTCCTCCAGGGTCTCTACTTCATTCTGTGCTCCAGGTTCCTGCTTTAGCTCCTGTTCTGGCTTCCTTGATGATGGATAAATAACATGAAAGATGTAATTAGCTCTTTCGAGCCAGGTTAGTACTGTCTACTGTTTCCTGAGAATAACAGAAACCAAGCTGGAACAGTGGGCATGCTCATCTTGTTCCCTACATTTGAGGAAGGGTGACAACTGAGCCATCTTCGAATCTTTGAAGTGAAAGCCACTGAGTCATGGTAAATATATTAATGTGTTATTGGATTCAATTTTATAGTATTTGGCTGAAAACGTTTTCATCTGTGTTCAAGTATAATGACTTGTGGCTTTCATTCATGGTATGTCCTAATATGACTTTAGAATTGTATCATGCTGGCCTTAGTAAAATGATTTTGGAAAATTTCTCTCAATGCCAATTCTTTCAAAAGGCTTGTGTTCCTTTTAGTACTGAAATTGTTTATAAGAACTCAGCAGTTTGGCATTCTGTCCATTGGTTACTCTTTGATGAGAGACTGCTTGTTCCTCTGTTAGCGGCAGTGATTACTAGGAATCTTTTCAGACTTTCTGTCCCAGACTTTTCAGACTTGCAGCTATATCTGTAAAATACCGTCCTAAATGAAACTGTATTGTTGCTATTTTTATTACAAAGTGATTTAAACAATTCACAGAGTATATGGCAGTTTTGTAGGAAAGCCAACAGTAATTATACCTATATGAGAATTTTTCTTTTATTTTATGACTAGACAGATATAAAATAGAATGTTACAGTTAAAATCCAATTAAGTATATAACTTAAGAATGAGAAATTACTCAGTTACTGCATATGTGACTGAATTATCTAAATCTGTATTATTTAAAGCATAGCTGAAAATCTTTCACATATAATTGATATCATTGTTTTGGCTTTTATTTTGTTACTCAAAGCCAATAATGATACATAGAGTTCAAGAGGAATCAGATGCAACAATTTACCATGCCTAAACTTCTAGGTAACAGTTCCCACTAACTGATTCATGGAATTATTTGTTATGTTTTACTTGCAATAAATTTGTGTCTAAAGCTTCAATTAGAATATCAGATTGAAAAAAATAAGAAATTAAATAGTTATCTATCCTTAGGAGTACAAAAAGCAAGATGGTCCAGTATATTGATCCAGTTTTTATCAGAAACATGACGAATGAAAACTTTTATGCCTCTTCTTATCAAACTTACTAGAAAGTACACACAGCAACTCTTTTAGAGTAGGTATCCCACCTAAGACTTAAACAAACACTCCACCTTTAAAAAATCTTTTTCTGAGAGATGCTAGTCATTAGTATTGCTCGTGGCTCATGTTTCAGGCCCACATAAACAACCTGGAAGCCGAGGAATTGAGCATTGACAGAGTTGGAGGGTGGGGAAGGCTTGTACTTCATTAATACCTCTTTGACCTTTACCGAGTTATGAAATAGTTCTATGACAATTGCTGTATAAATGAGCTTGGAGAAATACATACATACATACATATTCACAGATATATAAGTATTAACAGCATGTCATACAGCATGGAAGGTACATAAAGCTATACACTGTGCTGCCAGCACATAGCACCAAGACACTGATCTACTAGCGCTAACTGAAATAAAGTGGACAGGATATGGAGAGGAGTATATGGCTGCGGATCAGCTCATAGCAAATGTATATAGTTAGTGTAATTTGTTCAGGATAAAGGCCTTGGGAGGAAGGACTTGTAATTATCATAAAGATGGGTCCTCTTGACAAAGAGGGTTGCTCAGCATTGGAAGGGATTCAGAGAAAGGCTGGCTCCATAGAATAATAAAATAGGAAAGATCATCAGGTTGTTAGACAATATCCATTCTGCCTTCCAGATAAACAGGTGCCAGTTCTTTTCTTTGGGAAAAAAAAAACTGGGTGTTTAACCGTTCTGCTTTCTAGTGATTTTGGCAATCTGTACCGTCTATAGATAACAGTACATTCCCTCTACAGATAACCATTCTTTTGACTCAGATTAATGTTCCTGTTTGTACGCAGTATGGCTTGATTTCGTGACTGGGCGTGCCAACATTGCTAAAAAGAGTTACACAGCATACTTTCCCAGGTTCGTTTTGAATGCTGGAGATCCCTGAGTTCAGCGTGCCTGCTTCACAACAGATAGCAGAGTTCTGTAAGAATGTCTTCTCCTAATTTCACCCACATCAGCCTGGCTGTACTGTTTCAGAGGCTCACGTAAGCTATTGAAGTGTCAATGTCACTTTTGTTTTACCTGCTCATTATTTAATAATGAGCTGTCGGTTAGAAATCACAGAGACTAGGGAGGAGGGTTGAAAGAGCGCACTGCAAAGGAGAAAAATGGGAGAATCACAGCATGTTCCATTTTGGAATCTGAGAGGGAGATGACTTCTGCCTCAATTTTTTTTACATGTACATTTCTTTTCTTAAAAAGATGAATTTCCAAAAATGCCACTAGTTTAGAAATATGCTGTATAGTAAGAGTTAAGTAAATACTCATGTGTTAATACACAGAAAGCTTGCGAAATTGTTGGTCACGCCTTCCTATGCATCAGATAATCAATTATTGAACAAGTACTGTTCTGTTTTACACATTCTCTTGTTATAAACCTTCAAATCAGCTATATTTGAAATAACATTTTAATTTTCAAGAATGGCTTATATTGTTTTGCATATGATATTAATAGATGGATAGATTTCTTATACACTTAATCATTCAGAGATTCAATATCCCTGTATGTTCCTACTTTATAAGGACATGCTTTGTATGGCCACACTCACTGCCACAGTGAACAGTCTTCATAACTGCTGTTTGTCGCTAACCTTATTCCAGTCTGTATTTTCCCAGAGCACTACATTTCTCATAAGCTTTGTCCAAAATCTATCTACTTTAAATGCCATAACCCATGTACACTGATAGGATTTCCCCCTGTTAAACCCACTGACCTTGGTGCTCAGTTGCTTTTCATTGTTTAAAAAGTAAGGCTGTGAACTTGTGGGTAACCATGGTGAGAGAAAGAATATACAAGGACTCCTCATCCCAGGGCTATGTCATGGGGCTAGTAGCCATCAGCCTGCATCCCTGTTACTTCCCATCTTTCTGGATTATAGTGTGGATATTAAGAAAGGTGCTAAGAAGAGACTCCTACTATTTTCAATGCTTACCTTTTTCCAAACACTACCCCATGTGACTCTGTAGGCCACACTTCGAGGGAAAGGTGATGGATGGAATCCTTGCTGGGGGATCGTCTGAGTGTTAAAAATGTTAAAGAACTTGTCCAAGGTCACTTTACTGCCTCTTTGCAAACCTGGAGCTTCTGCATTTAGATGAGTGTAACCCACAGCATCTGTGCTGGCATCCACTATACTGTGGTCCACAGAGCCCTCCCTTCTGGTGAATTTAAATACTCGAGTGTTCTGTGATAAACTTATCATTTAGGGACCTTGTGCTTTGTTTTATATCAGCTTATTTTCAGCTGTGGCTCTTGGATCTGGGGTTTGAGGCACGGGGCCTTAGAAACAGATCTATATTCCCTTGTGGCGCTTTCTTTTTCCCAAAAGGTCTCTTACAAAGCTGTCTGGATATCCTTGAACTTAACACTGTTGTCCAGGAAGGCCCTGAATCTGCAAGCCCCTCCTTCCCATGGGGCTGGGATCACAAGCCTGTCAGTGCGTATGGTCTTCTTTGTAGTTCATGCGGCTTGTACCCTTGTAACTGTGAAGGACGGGGATTTCAGGAACGTTCTCCATTAGATAATATATACTTACTTAAACCTGAACCCTAGAGAGTGAACATTTAGTGATCCCATCTAGAAATTTCAAATGTTTCCTCTTTGTATTGATTAGGGATAAACATTGATACACTCATAGTACAGCTAATTTTAACTGTCATGTTTAATTACTGGCGGTAAATGCCACCACATATTCAAGTGATGGCTATTTAACAATGGGGAAATCAGTATACCATTTATGAGAGGTCCCTTAAAGTGTCATGCTGCAGGAACAGCATTTTTTGAGATATTTTTGATATAAAAATATATAATTTCTTACAAATGAAAACACTGGAGGAATTGGATGCACATCCCACTGGGACAAATGTGCTTGTTTTCTTTAAGTGACTCTGAATATGTTGTTATTTAGAACTGTTTTCTTGAAATAAGAATTAAATCTGTGTGATATCTGTACCAGAAATGTGTTACTTTTTACTTCTGTTTCACTGGAGGAGTCTAGAGCATGCCGCTAGGCCTTACATTTTTTCATGTGAGAAGATAGGAATTCATTGTGCCTGTTTGTTTTCTCCCACTCTTTCATGAGTCCTCAGTACTAGATTATGTCCTCTGACAGCAGGGACAGCCTATGTATATGCTAATTTTGTGGTTCTTCCAGAATCCAATGTGGCTTTGAGCATATGACATAGTTTTGAAAAATGAAAGTAATACAGCATATATATATTTGGTTTGAATTAACTAATTTCTAGTCAGTCAACTGGTGCAACATAGTTGGTATTCTCTAGATAATGGAGGTGTGCTGTATCCTTGAATCTGATTAATATACCTGCATGTTTTAATGGTTTTATTCCAAATATTAATTATTCTTTGTTTCACGTTGTGTTTTCAAGAGCTAATAATTAATTCAGCTAATTAAAGTTGTCCTAAGAATCAATTCTAAATATAATATGGCATCAATTTGATACATCACTGAGCTAGAAAGGAAATGAAATTCACTCATTGTTAAAGAAAGAGATAAAGAGGGCATGAGGGAACAGGAAGATTGAGAAAGGGAAAGAATAGAGGAGAACAAGAAAAGAGATGCAATAATAGAGGGAGCCTTTATAGATTTAAGGAGATATGTGTCACTGGGGAAATGTCTAGAGACCTACAAGGATGACCCCAACTAACAATCTAAGCAATAATGGAGAGGCTACCTTAAATGTCCTTCCCTGATAATGAGATTCACAACTACCTTATATGCCATGCTAGAGCCTTCATCTAGTAGCTGATGGAAGCAGAAGCAGACACCCACAGCTAAACACAAGTCGAACTCCTGGAATCCAGGGGAGGCATGGTCAGCAAAGGAATCAAGACCATTCTGGAGAAAACCACAAAATCAGCTGACCTGAACATGGGGGAGCTCAGGCACCCCAGTCTGATAGCTGGGAAGCCACTGCCCAGCTTGCTTTGCTTTTCTTTCTTCTTTCCTTCCTTCCTCCCTCCCTCCCTCCCTCTCTTCCTTCCTCCCTTACTTTGTTTTCCTCTTGCAGCATGTTCAACATGAGGACCTTTGTTCTGTAATTCCTCACCACTCATCATCCACATTCTTGGATGAGTGGCATTTAAGATAGATTCATGGACCTTATATGTTATTTATTCTTATTCTGAATTATATATTAGTTTCAGTCTTTATGATATTTTCCTTCTTTCTATTTTAATTTTGGAGGCTACAATTCAGTAGAGAATCATATTTGATAGTCCATTTGTCTTAATTCTAGTTGAAAAAGATCATATTCTTTGATTCTGCATTACAGTGTTATGTCTGTCTCACAAAGTGCTTAAGATCTACAGATTGTTACATCTATCACTAATTTTACTGTTTTTAATTTCTAAAAGTTCTAACACTGCTTTGCTATTTTTGTTAATTCCATTTTATATTTCCTAACTCCAAACTTAACAGTTTGACCTTAATAAGTCTATGATCCATCACTGAAAACTGTTTGCTTTCCAGGCTACAGAACTTAGTTTTCTGGGATTTTACTTTTTACATCCTGAACAGTTTCTAGTAAGCCTCTGACTGTATCAATCCCACAAGTACCTCTTACTTTGAACATTTAAATATTTTTCTGAGATATTTAGCATTTATAACATAAGAGCCCCTGTGTATAAAACTATACACAATTATAAGGCCTTCAATATTATAATATAGAGTTAAAAAATAGTTTCCTCTACAAATCTTCTACTCACAAAGAATAATGCCACAAATTCTGGGTTCAGATGGAACTCCAGGCATATTACTGACCTTTAAACCTTAGCCACATTACTGACCCATTAACACAGTAATTGCAGTGAAACCTAATTAATATGTTATTTAAAGACTTTGCTCTGAAGCATTTCATCTCTTCTTATATTTCACCCATCATTTAATTTGTTTTTCCTCAAGTAAAGTGACCAAAGCATAGTTGGCTGCCGCAATGATCTAAAAAGCAAAACAAACAAAACAAAATGAAACAAAAATATAAAGGTCTGCTTGGCAGCCTATATTCCAGTGGATAAGGTTTCCTTTCTGTTTTACTTTTGTGCATAAATTCCCATGTTCTTGCTAAATTATTTAGAGATACTGAAGGGCCATACTTTTCAAATTCTGAATCATTTTGAAAACAAAATTTTAAACTATGCCTGACTGCAAGAACTCTGGTTTAAACATGCATGACCCTTTAGATTTTCTTATAAATAATGAGCTTTTTCAGGTCCGGGTCTATCCTGAAACACATAACACACTGTCTTCACATGTTGAATATGCCCACACGAAGTTATTGGCCAGAGCAAAGCCATTTTGTGGACTACCTACATGCTAATTTTCCAAGTAGACCCAGATTGTATCAAAAGAAAAATGAATGATAGCTCTTTAAATAAGCAGTTAAATTCCCTCTATCCGGAATTGCCTCTGAACTAGAAGTTCTCCACAGACGGTTTGTGCTGACCTGAAGGATGTGCCTTTAGATGTGAGTTTTATTGATGTTCTTCTCATTCCAACTGGGGTCTTTAAGAGTGAAGTGACTTATTCCATTAGATAACATTTTGCTTTTGTTTTTGCTTTTGTTTTTTTTTTTTTAAAAAACTTCTTTTAAAACTAAGTTTTTATTGGAATTTCTGTGAACACACAGAGAATGATCTTGTAATTCACTTGGTGTATTATAGCTATCTCACTAAGGAAGGTTCCTTGAATATAATAATCCCCCATAATTACTTCCTTAAACAACGGGTGTGAAGGTGAATAGCAAAACACCAATAAGATCAGAACCCAGCCTCCTGCTTGACTCACTGCTCTAGTCTTGTAAAACAAGAACCTGTTTAAGAATTAGCAGTTTTCAAAAAAAAAAAGAATTAGCAGTTTTCTTTGACCAACACTTGAATCAATCCATTTCTAAAAGCTCATTCAAAAATTTCATGCACTTTTCTAATAATCAAAAGACAGATAATAGTAACATAATGTGCGTTTTAAGTGAGATTGCATAAAATTGTATGTTTTGGTTCTAGAACATTCTGGACCACCAATATATGTTCGTTCATAAAGTTTGAACTCAAATGTCAGTAGTACTAGGAGCAAACAGTTAAATGCATGAGCTCCTTTCCCCTCCTCTCTCTGTGTTCCTCTCTTACACACACACACACACACACACACACACACACACACACACACACACACAATCTTAACTATGGTTTTACACACATAATTTAGTTGTATCCTTTCTGCCCTTCCCCTTCCTTTTCTGTATTTATTAATCACCTGGGAACTCATACCCTTCTGTGTGGTTTAGTAGATACAGACATGAGATAGTAGCTACAGGGATGAGTAAGTGTCCAATAGATGCAGGGGTGGATAAGTATTAAGTAGAGGCAGGGATGGGTATGGGTAACAATTAATATTTTGGCATCTGATTTCTAATTATCAGTCCTATGTTATAGACACCTAAAACTTTATTTTGATTCCTTTTTTTCCATTCGATTCACATTATATCTTCAGATACTCACTTCTTAGGATATCAGAATGAATTAGTAAAACCTGGTACAGCCTATGTTGCCCTTCTGAAAGAAACAAACAAAAAACAAAATGAAAAAAACAAACAAGTAACAAGTAGACATTTCTGGGTTGTGTGCAGAGATATGTCCAGAAAGTCTGAAGTATCCTTGAGGAAATTACATGTAGATCTGAGTTCTTACACACTACTCATAGGTTTTCCGAAGTAAAATCAATTTTAAAGGATTTTTGTTGTTGTTGGTCAAACACATTTTTCAGTCACAATAGAACTTTTGTAGTTGTCTGAGTGCCGTGCTTATATTCAGCCTCCTGGCAAGCTTTGGCCCTTGAAGCTTTGATGCAGACATCACAAGTACTCCCTTCCATATGCTGTAATTCTTCAGTACTCCCAGGAATCTCTGTGGAGCCTTGTGTGTGTACACCAGCATCTACGGAACATTCAGTCAGTTAATAAAAAGGAGCAGAGATGAACATTCCAGGAAAATAATGTATTGGCAGAATTATCAATCACCAATGCAAGTGTATTCTCTTGCAAGTTATTGGTATACAGGAAAATGCTTAATTTTGCATTTCCTTTTTGCCACCTGCATAAAAGCATTTTCTCCTACATAATTTGCAGGTACTTTTGTTAAAGGAAGGCTCAGGGTAGAAATGGTAAATTCATGTAATAAGACAGAATTTCAAAGATCAAAGCACTTTTTTCTTATTTTTGTTGTAATATTTTTGAAATTTTAATACATGTATATATATGGAAACATTATAGCATCCAATTCCCATTTCCCTTACCTCCTCTATTAGTTACTTTTCTGTTGTTGTGATAAAATACCTTGACACAAAGAAAATTATAGGGAAACAGGATTACTTTGGCTAATAGTTAACAGAAGGGATGTAGTCTATCATGATAGAAAAGGAACGGCTGTCAGGAAACCAACTGATCATATTCTATTCATACACAGGAAGCAGAATACAGAAAACAGGAAGTGGGGTTGGGTATACCACTCCAAGGCCTGGCTTCCAACCTATGACATATGTCCTCCAGCAAGGCTCTATCCCCTAAGGATTCCATAACATTCCCAAACAGTGCCACCAGCTAGAGAACTGGTGCTCAAGCATATGGGGGGTATTTCCTATTTAAACTACAGCATTCCATCCCTGTCTCTCTAGTCTGATGGCCACCTCAACATGCAAAATGAATTCATTTCATATAATGTCCTGAGTCCTCGTTACCTTTAATAGTCCCACCATAGTTTAAAAGTCTAAAGTGTCTTCTGAGATTCAAATTAATCCTTTTCTATGATCTCTTACAAAAGCAAGGAAAAAATTTCATCCTTCTGATATATAGTACCACAGAATGTATGTCACCATCCAAAAAGGAAAAAAAAATGAGGTATGCATAATGATGAAAAATAGATCAAAGCAATCCCAACACCCAGCAGGGTAAACATCCAAATCTGTAGCTAAATGTCTACTGTCTGGGGCTTCAGTTTCAAAGGGTTCATGGGCCCTATCCCACAAATTTTGGTACCAGCAATGTAACTCTCTCTTGTTGTACCATGCTCCTTGGCAAGATGTCCATTAACTCTGTTACCCCCAACATTGTGAGATTTCAAACAAATCTCAGTCTTCGTGTTCACAGTGTCCTATCAAGGCTATCTGTCAGGAAATACAACACTGCCATGCATTCCCTGGCCTTAGAAGCTCTCTGAAATTTAAGTTGAAGAATCTCTGACTTCTTAAATCAGTAGTAACCATTCTAGACCTAAGATTATACTTCCTTGAGATTTCCTTCACCAAAGAAAAGAATCCATTACTTTTCCATTCAGCCTCACATAAACTGTCAGTACAAGGGAAGAAATGTGACCAAATTCTCTGTTAAAATACCACATGAATGGCCTCTACTTCAGTTGGTAATTGAGTCCTGTTCTACTTTGAAAATCTCATGAGCTGGGCATCGAATGTCCACATTACCCTCAGGACTTCCTTCTTCCAGAAGAATGGACAGTTTAATGCTGCTCAGAGCACTCCATGGCTTTTCTAGCACCAACTTCCAAATCTTCCACAACCCTTCCCCTAACAATGTGGTCAGGATTATCAAAGCAACAACCGTAGTTTCACTATCAATTTATCAATTTAAGGATTCGTTATTTTTCTTTGGGTATAGAAATACCCTGAAAAAAATTTAGGAAAAATGATTCCTTCTGGCTCCCTGTTTTGTGTGGGGCAGAAGGACCCCATGGCTGGGTAATGCAGCAGCAATAGCATGAAGTCAGCCTGGAAGTCAGGAAGCACACACTAGAAGAAAACAGAATAGGAAGTGAGACCAGGCAGCAAAACCTCAATGTCAGCCCCCAGTGGTATACTTTCCCTAGCAACGCTCCACCTCCTAATGTTTCAGTGACCTTTCCAATCAGTAACCCCAGCTAGAGGCCAAGTATTTAAACATGGATACGCCCTTTGAAATAGGACCTCAGATATCAAAGGTCCTGGAATCAAAAGCAGTGGGACCTCAACCAAGTTCCCTGAACGAGGCAGAAGTTTCTGGCTCAGAAAGTCCGCAAATGAGTCTGCCTTGAAGATACCATTCCATCTCTTCCTCCTCTGCTTGAACCCCATTAGTCTTTCTGTTCAGTGTGCACACTTTCTTATAGAAAGACAGTTTGGTCCTGATTGGGCGAACAAGGAACAAAAATGGTCCATTCAGCTAAAACCTTTTAGGTTTGGAAAGATAGCCAAGCCATGCAAGAATGTTTCCATTAGGTTAGGTAGGGAGGCACATGCTTAGCTATGGAAATGGCATCTAGGAGTTTCTGTTGGTTTCCAGTGGCTGTGGGACAGTCTGATCAGATCAGCTTCATCCCGTCTTCTAGAACTGTTGCTGGTTTCCATCCTGAGTTGTCCTGCTGCTGTCACGGCTGCTCATCCTTAGAATACTTCTCAGCTGCAGCCTGTTCTCTGCCCAGATGGTGCTTAGGGTTGTCATGTCAGTTTCTGTCCAGCTGTGGTTTTTACATTTCCTTCCAGGCTGCTGTTTCTCTGACAGCTGAGATCATCCTATCTATCCTGGTGGCAGGCTGTCAGATACAGCCTACTGCCCTTGGCTCCTTCTCCTGACTCTAAAGTTCCCAGCTCTGCATTTGGGTCCTTTCCTCCAATAATTGATATTGGTAAGACATGGCCAAACATTTATGGCATAATACCATTTTAGGAGATAGTATATTTAGGACTCTGGGGAATAATCATTTCACCATTGCTGGCTCTATGGAGTCCAGATGAATAGAATAGATGTGATCTGAACCTTGCAAGAACAAAGGTCAATATGGACTTGAAAGATAACTACTTCAGTCAGACATAGGTGAGGTTGCTTGCAGTTGAAAATATTGTCTGTAAAGGGGACGACAGAAAGTAAGACTGGCTAGCTAAGCCAGTGTCAGGTGATAAAGAGGTGGATTCCATATCAAAATTGTTGAACTTAGGGTAAATGAGGTGTCGGTGATCAACCATGATTTTTCATAGGCTAGATGTGGCAGAGCATATCCTTCAGCCACTGTCACTGATTGACCTTGAGTCCCTGCTTTAATGTGCATGCCCTTTCACACAGTGCCAGGGATATTCTAGTCAGTGGTTAGCCACTTTCTACGTCCTAATGGTGTTTGCTCCTCAGTCTGGTTGTCTGATAAACAGCATAACGCATTTGATCAAAGTGCAACACTGCACATTATTTTGTCAAGAGCATGATTGATCTGTCTGCAGTTATCGCCTTCCCTGTGGGGGAACAACTGAAAGACTCTGCAAAATGTTAGGTTGTGTTGTTATTTTCCCCCCTCTCGCTCAGGTTCTGCACTTTAGCACAGAGGGTCACATCTCATTTTGTGTCCAGCTTCTGTCTTCTGCAAATATGTGTGTTGGGACAAGATGGTTTTTTTTTCAAATTGACATCCTGCTTCCAAATAAAAAAAAAATATCTTTGAGAAGCAGGGCTTGGTCCGTTGCTCCCTGACATCTGGGACTCACATTATTTGCCTTTTCCTTGTTTGTTGGCCGTGCTGACTTGCTCTGTCAGCATCCTGAGACAAGGAGGGGCTCTGACCATTCCTATCATGTTACAAAACCTTTGCTGAGATTCCCCTCACCAGCTGGCTCGCTATATCCACTTAATTGGTTCATAGTCTTCTTTTCGAAGTACCTTTCATCCTGGGCCATATTCCAGTTTACAAAATACCAGCATGAGACCTCCTCTAGCCTTTCCTTCCTCGAGGATGTCTCTCCTTGGAATGGAAAACAAATGTGGATACCCTAAGGTCAGCAGTTCTTTCCAGACTCACCATTGTTCTTAGGAAGCATCATTTATTTTGTTTATGCACAGATTCTGTATTCGGTGGAAGGAGAGATCCTCATCTGAAAACATGTCCTCTTACTTCGACATATACATGCTGACACACCCATGCTTTGGGACTCATGTACAGGCACACAACAATATATCAGTTATAAAAGTGCATTAATACTAGAGGCTGGAGAGACTGCTCAGTGACTAGCAGCACTGGCTGCTCATCCATAGCACCTGGGTTTGAGTCTCAGCATTCACACATTGGTTCACAATCTTCTGTAATTCTGGTCCATCTTCAGGTCTCTGTAAGCAATCCACATATGTGGTGCACAGACAAACACTCATTCACATTAAATAGAGACACATTAAAGACAAATTCTCAGTGCTTAAGAAGGGTTACCAAATGGATGGTATTTCTTGAGCAGTACATAAAATTTGCTATACTACATAATCTGGTAGGTGTTCTATTGTGTCTCTTTCTAAATTCAACTGAATTTAGAAGTTCATTGTCACTTAGATTGTTCCCCTGTAAAAGTGTTTCTATAATCTTCCATAAAGTTTTGTTTCATTTTGTTAATTTATGGTTATAAGGCCAGGCATTATATAACATACCTATAAATGCTAACATTAATGGTGGCTAAGACAAGGTGACCATATATTAGAGGCGAGTCAGGGATATACATAGTGAGTTCCAAGCCAACCTCAAGTAAATAACCTCAAAAAAAAAAAAAAAAAAAAAAGATAAAATTACTTCAGAGATTTCACTGAGAGTCCAGAGTGTAGCTTTACCCCCTGCCCTTGAAGCACTGTCAGATGAAATTTAATTTTTACAACCTGAAGTTGTTCCTATTCTTCGGAAATCTGCTCTCACTGTGTAAAGGCTACTATTTAGATAGCAGCATTCTTGAATCTATGTCCACGTCTCTTGTTTCTGCCCTTTTGTTTATTTATGAAATTACTGTCACATTAAAATTTCTTGGAAATATGCCTGATTCCAGTCATTCCTTTCTTAATTTAACTTGCTGAACGATATCCGCTTAAATCCTCTCAGAAAAGGCACTGTGGTAAGAATTTTATATATGAACACTTCATGAAACCATTTATACTCCTTCCTCTTCCCCATTCAATTCTTCCTGAATCCCCTGAATGCCTCTCAAATCCATTCTCACTTTCTAACTTTTTCGTATGTGCATTTACGTGTGTGTGTGTGTCTGTCTGTCTCTCTCTCTCTCTCTCTCTCTCTCTCTCTCTCTCTCTCTCTCTCTCTCTCTCGTGTGTGTGTGTGTGTGTGTGTGTGTGTGTGTGTGTGTATGTGTGTGTGTGTCTTTGGGACTAACTATTTGGACTTGGACAACCCATCAGGGAGATTGTACACAGAGAAGCTTAGTTCGCCCTCTTAGAGCATCACTGATTTCCTGTACCTCGTCATTTTGGAGTAAGACCTTGTACGATTCCCTCTGTTCACACTTGCTTGTCACCTCTTGTTTAGGGAACCAGAATTTTGAGATTTTGTGGATACCACTTTCCAGTCAAATACAGAACATTCACAAGGGCCAACTTGCTTCCCTGCCTTTTGCAACCTTTCTGCCCCCTTTCCATGGTATTCCATGAGGCTCCAGTATGAAATGTGCTGTGGATATATCCATTAGGATTGACCATCCCAATTTAGTTAGTCCTCCACCTCTCTTATTTCTTATGTTATCTTTGTATATTCTTGGAGTTTCCTTCACATTTAATTTTCTCGAATGTCTACATGATTTCAGTCATTGTTGTCTTGATTGACTCCACTAAGGAATTTCAGCTTAAGTCCTTCTACTTTACAGCCCCACCAACAATGACTCGGGTTACCTTTTCCGAATATCTGCCACAGCAAGCATTGTCAGATGTTTTTCTGATTTTAATCATTTTTGAATGAGGTAAAATGAAATCTTATAAATACTTTTAATTTGCATTTTATAATTACTAAAGATGTTCAGCACATCATTTCAAAATATTTATCTTTATCTGTATGTTTGTGTACATGCATGAGTTTGTGTGCACCATACACATGCAGATACCCATGGTGTCCAGAAGAAGGCATTGGATCCCATGGAGCTTATGTCATCAGTGGTTGTCCTCTGCCTCATGTGGGTGCTAGAAACCAACCCAGGTTCTCAGAAAGAGCAGTAAGTGTCCTCAACTGCTAAACTGTATTCCCAGGCACTACTGAATATTTTAAAGATATTTATTACCCATTATATTTTTTTCCTTTTGAGAAATAACTCTTCTGGTATACAGCCCACTTTTTAACTGTATCATTTGTTTTCTTGACATTTTGAAAATTATTTATGTATGCTGGACATTAATCATCTGTCAAATGTATAGCTGGTAAAGATTTTCTCCCCCTCTTTGGGCTTCTACTTCATCCAATTAATTGTTAAATTTTGAGGAACAGTTGTCAATTATTGGCCTTAATCACTGGGTATATGGATCCCTATTCAGAAAGTCCTTTCTTACACTGATGTCTTGTAGGACACTGCTTATATTTTCTTCTAGAAGTTTTCGTGCTTCAGATTTCACATTGAATCCTTTGATGCATTTGGTGTTGATTTTTGTGCAAGGTGATAAATAAAATTCTAATTTAAATTGGCCCCATGTGGGCTTCCCGTTTCCCTAACAACATTTGTTGAAGATTCTACATTTTCTCCAGTGTGTATTTTTGGTATATTTATCAAATATCAGATGTCCGTAGTTATATGCACTTATGTTTGGGTTTTCCAGTTTATTCTATTAATCTCCTTGTCTTTTCTAGTGGAAGTACTATTCATTTTTACTACTATGAGCCTGTAATATAGCTTGAAATCTGGCATAGTGATCCTTCCAGAATTGTTCTTTTTCCTCAAATTTACTTTAGCTATCTAGGATTTTTTTCTAGTTCCATGTGAACATTAGAATGTGCTTTCCTATTTGTGTGAAGGCATTTTCATTGGGATTATATTAACTCTAAATTGCTGCTGGTAGAATGGTCATTTTTATAGCATTGATTTGATGATGTGTCAGCAGTGAGAAGTTTTGTCTTTAGTGTCTTCCTCCAATCCATTTTGTCTTTAGTATCTTCTTTCATTCCATGGCTTTGGGTTATCGAATGACTAACAAAGATGAAAACAACTGGACTGCCAGCATTCATCACTTTTATGCTTTCTTCTGACACACTGTGACCTCACATTCCTGATTCCTTGTATTCTATCTACTTGTATTCTATCTACTCTGACAGGTTGCCTCTTCAAGCTGCAAGCCAACACAAACCCACCATGTCTTGAGTTGCTTCTGTCACAAAAAGGATGAACAGAAATGATATGGTCCTCAAATTAACTTGTTCCCACAAAATGAATATTTGTGACTATCCTTACTAAGTGTCTAGCTCTCAGATCCATTATATCAACAGAAGAAAAGTTCTTGAGAAAGGCTGAAAAACTGTCCAGTAGTTTCTCTTGGGTCAAGATTTTCCCCTTGTTCTCCTGGAAGAGCTAACAACAGGGCCTTTGCATTTCATCAGGACACAATTTCTGACAGCACCACTTTCTGCTTTGGGGAGTGAAGGCAGCCTTGCTGTAACCGACAGAGCATGGTTTGCTCTTCCCCAATCAGGGTTGATATTAAAATCAGGAAAGGTACTGTTTCTAATTTCATGATAGACTTCAGTATTGCCACACTGATTTATCTATGTCAGAATCTTGGACTATTTTTTAAAGGACATCCTTGGTTCCACTGATTATAACCATAGCAATAATCTAGCTCCCGTGCTCCCCACAATCAAGACTCGATTCGTACAACCATCCTGATAGGTCAGTCAGGACCACATAATGGTAAAAAGCATGGGCAGGAGATGTAATCATTGCATTGCCAAGATGAAGAGTAAATAGTTTCAGTAATGCCAAGCAGAGAGATGGAGGTTCTAGTGACTGATCATTTCACTCCTGGGCACTGATATGTGCTTTGAGTTAGAATAGAGGAGTAATGGAGGCAGGGGACATAAACCCTGTGTATTAAGTATCCATGATCAAGCTGTGGTCTAGTTGATCACTGTATCAGTTCTGGTTCTTCAAGTTAGGCAACAAGAAATCATTATTGATTTTGATAACAGTATACTTTCTTTGCTTTTTCCTTTTTTTCTTTTTTTCTTTCTTTTTTTTTTTTTTTTGTTTTGTTTTGTTTTGTTTTGTTTTTTGAGACATAGTTGCTCTGTGAAATAGACCTGGCTGTCCTGGAACTCACTCTGTAGACCAGGGCAGCCTCTAACTCACAGAGATCTGCCTGCCTTTGCCTCACTGCTGCTGTGATTAAAGATGTGTGCCACCCACTGCCCAGAAACATTATCCTTTCTTAAGGGAACCAAAATGGTTCTTCTCAGATTGTTCCTGCTTCAGGTACAACTTCAGCATGAAGAA
The DNA here is from genome assembly GCF_943737965.1 of Phodopus roborovskii. Classification (NCBI taxonomy): domain Eukaryota; kingdom Metazoa; phylum Chordata; class Mammalia; order Rodentia; family Cricetidae; genus Phodopus; species Phodopus roborovskii. The sequence continues at coordinate 119,424 of NW_026125416.1, forward strand.
TAATTGCCCTGGGTAGGGTGTATTTGGAATTGTAGGTTAGCCATTAGTGGGAAATAGTTTAAGTCCATTTTCATAAAAATGCCTGCCTACTGGTCTTATTAGTTCTGGTGCCCAAAGTTCTTCAAGACAAGTGGTTCTAAGAAGGAAAACTTTTTACCCAACGGTCAAGATGTAGTTACTAGGCCTCCATGCTGGATAATTTTACGTCAACTTGACACAAGCTGGAATCTTCTGACAGGAGTAACCTCAATTAGGAAAATGCCTCCATAAGATCAGGTTGTGGGCAGGCCTATATGGCATTTTTTTAAATACTGAATGATGGAGAAGGGTCTAGCCCACTGTGGGTGGTACGATCCCTGGGCTGGTAGTCCTGGGTTTTATAAGAAATCAAGTTGAGCAAGCCATGGGGAGCAAGCCAGTTTACAGCACTCATCACTTCTGCCTGTAGTTTCCTGTCCTGACTTCCTTTGATAATGAACAGCAATATGGAAGTGCAAGCAGAAGCAACTTTTTCCTTCCAACTTGCTTTTTTGTCATGGTGTTTCATAGCAACAAGAGAAACCCTAACTAAGACAGCCATCTTCCTAAACTGTACCTTTTGCAAAACTACAGAGTGTGCAATTTATAACCTTTAAAAGATTCCCTTCATAGAGCTGATCACTTGGAATATGAAAGGCTTTAGTCTAGGGGAACTCTTACCACAAGCAGGAGCAGGAGACCCGGTATTTGGAATTACAGACAACCAGAGCGGAGCTATTGCTTAGAATTTAGCGATTACTTCTGTACTATGTACTTGTGTGCATCTCTTTTGTGTGTATATAATTTGTACTACTTATTATACTCACTTAAATTTTCTCTACATACGCCTACTTAAAAATGCTTTTAAACTGGGGATTTGCACAAATCCCATTCAGGCCACAATATGAATAATAAATGTGTGTTTATTTGAGCTTCTTGATGGTGAGAGTCCTGCAGACAATAGACTTATTTATTTCTGAAGTGGATTTATGTTAGACGAAATGTCCCTCGGGCATTAGGAAGAAAAAAGCCTGCAAAAAGCACTTTAGTAAATTATAACTCTTAGGATAAAATATGACAATAATGTCTGTTAAAGTAAAAACCAAAGTATAAGCCTGCATATACTGTACATTATGCATTTTCAACTTTTCTATTGTTTAGTTTGTTTCACTGGAAAAGTTACCTGTGGAAAATTAATTTGGATCTTAGAAGGCATGAACTCCTTTGTTCATGTATAATTTGATACATTGTTTTGAATATGAGATATGTATGGTGAGAACATTTACCAATAGTGATATGAGATTACTTCTTGCGACGCGATTATTCTTACTCCTTTCAGCATTTTGTAGATAAGCAGTTAGACATCCCCAATAGTGAAGTCAATGTTTGCCAAATGGGTACTAGTAATATCGGTTATCATGAAATGCTAGGCACGCACCACAGGCATGGCACCACAGGACTGCAACTCACTGGGCGGGGCAACACACTAGAGCTGACCCTGTTGATGGGGCATAGATGACCTGGCCTGAGAGTGTGAGAGCAGAAGAGCTGATGCTGCCTCCCCCACCCCCCCCACCCCCCCACCCCCCCCCCCCCGGTACCTACAGCAATCAGGAGAGAGTGCTCTGCACCTCACCTGTGCACAGTAGTAGAGCTGGCACTGGTGATGTGAGCTAAGCTGAGCAGGATCTCGGGCCCTGAGAGCGGGAGAACTGGCCCCTCCCTTTGCTGTAGACTGCATTGCGTAAGCTAGCTGAGGCTGTGCTGGAGAGCTAGCCTGGGCAGTGATGACGGAAAGCTTGCTGGCTGATCAATCCAGGTATCTGTCACCCAGGCCCAGAATCAGACTTGTGAATTAGCCCACCCCAAATCACTCTATGAACTGTCAGAGCATGTGAAGGGGGGCAAACCTACAGATCCAAAAATGCAGGATCCCCAGGACATAGGACAACAACAGGATATTCAATAGGAACCCCAGGGACAGCCCATTGTTGACAGCGTAGCATAAGTCAGAGGCCTAAGACCACACCATAACTCATAGCAATGAACACTTACAAGATCCGTGGGCTACAGGGTAAAGCGTGTGACTCAATAGGCCACACTACAGCTTCCAAAAACAAGATTCTTCTCCTTTTGTGTGTGTGTGTGGTGGTGGTGATGGTGGGGTGGTTGAGTTTTGGTTTTCCTTTGAAGTTTTGTTTTGTGTCATGGAAGGTCCCATGGGCAGAGGGCAGAAGAGAGGGGAGGGGGAATCAGTGGGATCAGAATGCATGATGTGAAATCCACAAAGAATCAATAAAAGATAGATAAAATTTTAAAAAAAATTAAATCATGAAAAGAAGCCCATGATCAAATGAATTGCTCTGTCCCAGAGGAAACAGAAAGCTGTAACTTCTCTGGTATTAACAGAGAGGTATTTGGAGCTTGTCTGCATTCCCCAGTGTCATCTTTGTATGGAAATCTCAAGCTGGCTTGCTGGCTTACCATTTATCTCTTTATCCCTGTAATGTGGAGGAAGAGCTCCCCCTTCCTACCCATTTGGCTCTTGTACACTGGCTTCTCTTGCTTTAGCTCCACTGGAGCAGGGTGTACAGGCTTCCGTCACCACTTAACTTACTTTGTTTCCCATAAGAATCTAGGCTCACATACACCACATGTAGAAAATACTATGTACGTTAATTCACATCCGGACTACACGATCTGTAGAATTCTTTCCTTTTCTCTACTCTGCTCCTTTCAAAGTCTCTTGTCCTGGAAACAACACAGAAGACAAGTTGTTTGGGAAACAGTGTTCTCAAACACGTTTTAAGTATCAGAACTAAATGCAAGTCATAGGTGAGTTACAAAATTTTAATCCAAGTAGAAATTCTAGTCATCCCCTTCTCTAATGTTGTATATTATTTTAGTTTATTCAACTTCAAGGAAAATGTATACTGTTTATTATTTTCTAATAGATCAAGTTGAGCATGTATAAGTCAGTAGATAAGAAAGGACTCTCCTGTTGCTGGTTTTGTCCCCTAATGTACATTGCTCAGACCACTCTGGGTCAATATGCCACACCTTTAATCCCAGTATTCAGAAGGCAGACACATGCAGATCTTTATGAGTTCGAGGCCAGTCTGGCCTACAGAGCAAGTACCGGGATAGGCTCCAAAGCTACACAGAGAAACCCTGTCTCAAAAAAAAAAAAAAAAAAAAACCAAGAAAACAACAACAAATAAAAAAGCAAAACAAACAAAAAACAGTAATATGCTAGCTTCACACAGTATGCTCCTTTAAGTTACATTTGCACTTCTGTTCAAGGGATCTTTAGTAAATTAAGGCATGGTGCCTGATTTTAAAAGCCAACTTGCTACACTGGAGAATCACCTGGAAAGATAGTCTCACCTGAGGAATCATCTTACCTAGGCCTGTGGGCTTATCCAAGAGAGACTGTCTTGATTGTCAGTTGACTCTGCCCACTGTAGGTGGTACCATTCCCCAAGCTAGGCCTGTGTGAGTGAAGAAAGGTGTGGCTAAGCCAGCAAAGAGGAAGCATGGATGCAACTTTTCTTAGCTCTGCCTGCCTCTGTGTGTGTGTGTGTGTGTGTGTGTGTGCAACAGAGCAGAAGGGCTGGATTTACAGGTGAATTCAGGTGAATGGAATCCGACGAATACCCAACTCCTGTCCTCTGCCAGAGCAGCAAAGGCCATTAAGTACTATATACCATACAGGAAGTTCTATATACTATACACAAAAGAACCTTGTCCTTCAGGAATGTAGCAATGTGCGTGCAAGAATTAACAGCACTTAGGGATTTCAACGTCAGAAAGTTAACATTTCACCCAGCAGACTGAAATCTGTTGTGGATGATTTCAACTCTGAAGAATTATTTGAAAATCTTCAGCTGGCTTGTAGCAGATCGTTATTTCTCCAAGAGTTTCCTGCTAGTTTTGGAAAATTGACTTAGATTGTGGCCCTGTCACCATTTCAGGAAATGTTAAATCAATGCAAAATGAGTGGCTGCTTATTTCTAAAAATAACCTTTTCACAGGAAGAAGAGCTGAGGAAGAGTGGGGAGGCCAAGTACGCACACCTGAGCGACGAGCTGCATGTATTAATTGAAGTTTTTGCTCCACCTGGGGAGGCCTATTCACGGATGAGTCATGCCTTGGAAGAGATTAAAAAATTCCTGGTTCCTGTAAGTGATTTTTGAATTTACAAACTGTTTCTTATTCGTTCCTATTTTAAATTGTGTCTTTAATCTCTAGTGACTTTTTGGAATGGAGTTCACATTGTACATTAATTATCTATGCATAGATTTGATACAAATCTTAAATAAATAGGGCACACACGACACTTATTATAAGACCTGGCATGTTGCCACTTTCTACTAGGCTGACATGAATATTCATCACCAGCCTGTGTATAGTATATATCAGTCCACAGTCAGAAACACCAATAAGAGAAATGTACACACAAAAATACATGATTTAAGTTACCTTTCCCTGTTTTAAGCCTTGACGTGTATTTTGATAATTTATAATTAGTAGGAAAATGTAGTATAAAAAGTGAGATTGAATATGTATTATTTATGATAAGGCAATGAAAGTATTTTAAAATAACAAATGCTAGTAGCATGTCAGGTAGTATAAGATAATATTAATAGATGTTAACTTCCAACGTTAGAAATATAAACTCACCATGCAATGTGAGAGTAATAGAGGATGCTCATTTATGAAGGTGGCAAATTCAGCTGAAAATTGAGTAGCGTTCTCTAATGATTTCCTAAGAGACCGAGGAACATAAATGCATCAAGTCTTAAGGTTGACAATTGAATATCCTAGAAACAAGAACTTCAATAGAAGTCTTGCCAAGAGGCTTGAGATTGTGTGATATTGAGAGAACGCTGAGGAAAGTTCCCTAGAAGAACTTGGAAAGATCCTCAACCCAGAAATCGACGAAGAAACTGGATATTTGTATACTCAATAAAAAAACTCAGAGAAGGTGGCTGTCAGATAAGATCCTCTGATTAGTAATGCTATAGAAAACTAGAAAGGAAAAAAATATCAAGGAATTCCTTGCATGTACAATCATTAAGATCTAGCCACATTTTGTAGCTACATGTCCAAGCCCAATATTAATCTTTGTCAAGACACAATTATAGAGTAATGTCACAATAAATTGAGTACTTCTTAATTGTGTGTGCATAGTTACTATTTGAGTATCATCTGGAATCCTTCCTCCATAGACCTCATTCTGAAGATTGATGATACTATATTCATTCTTCCTTTGGTTTTCCAAGGAAATATTTAGTTCTAGGTTCAGTAAGTAGTCTATGTAGTTAGACTAGATACATGTATGTGTAGTGAGGCCAGGTCAGGTTTTATCACAGCCTCATTGTATGGCTTTCGATAAGTTACTTAAATGTTCAGAGGATCCATTTACGGATCTTTAAAATGAAAATGATCATAATGTATTCACTTCAATCACAACTATTAAGAATATTAAGCAGGGTAATATATGCAAAGGGTTTAAAAATAAAAAAGCATTGGAGAAATTGATTTGTAAAACTATTATAATAGAAAGACCTTTGAATGACTTTATCAGGTAAAATGTGTTAGACACAGTTAATAAATCTATTTTGTTTAGGAGTATTACCTCCATATACCTATCTATGTGTCTATCTATATAGAAAGAAATAACATTTTAATTACAAATTTCTCCCTTTCCTTTATTCCCTCCAAACCCTCCCATGCACTCCTCCCTAATCTTCGAGTCAAGACCTCTTTTGTTCACTAATTGTTATTTTATGCATGTACATTCCTACATACATATTTTACATATATATTCCTAAGTATAGCTAGCCTAAGTATATGTCACCTGTAATATATCTTTGATGCATACATATATATATATATATATATATATATATATATATATATATATTGGACATAGACTGCAGGCTACGTTAACCTACTTTTATAGTAAATATCAATGACATGCATCACTTTTTCATATATTATACCTTATACTAACTTCATTTCTATCTTATCCAGTGAGACATATATATATATATATATATATATATATATATATATATATATTAGACATGGTAGGGAATATATTTCCAGGCCAACAGTGTATCTTTATCATTTATCACTTTGCTTAACAGTGTTTGTCTGATTGTAGTCTGACTGTTGAAATAACTGACCAAATTCATCAAATCATGCAAGGTCAATGCAATCTGGCTACATTTGTGATCCATGTGCACCATATAAATGTAGACTACCCTTGCCCCCTGCCATTTCTGTGATTTCTCTCTAATGCAGTTGTCACATCCTAGTGTTCTTACATGTTGTCACATTTTGTTTATGCAACATGCAATCTCACTGATAACTCTAGAGTTTTGAAGATTCTTCTTAAAATATTAACATGGATATTCCCCTTTACTTTTGCATCTTCTGAACCTGCATGTACAGGAACTTTTCAATTACAAATCTAAATTAACTTCATTGGTTGCCTTAAATTATATAGGGCTGTTGTGACAGGTTCATGGCATCACTGATAACTCTATTCAACATATTGATTCATTGTCCTTACCTCTTTCACAATTTATTTCTCTCCTGGGTATCTATTATGTTTAGATTGTACACAAAGAGATGAATGATAGATAGATAGTTAGATGATAGATACGTAGATAGATAGATAGATGATAGATAGGTAGGTAGATAGATAGATAGATAGCTAGATAGATAGATAGATAGATTTTTATGGTTTGTTCACCTGTTAGAACATGAGTGCCCTAAGGGCTGGGACTGAATCTCTTTCCCAATGCTATTTAGAGGCTTCACTATTTGTGACAGTCCTTCAGACTGATTTTGTCTTCCTTCTTGCCTGCTTAGCTCCAGGCAAAGCACAGTTATCTGTCTACTTTAACTATCACAGGAACCACAAAGAGCTAAAACAAACAGACACACACACACACACACACACACACACACACACAACCTCTTCTCACTTGTCCATATTATTTCTGATATTTGATTTTACAGTTCAGCTGATGATAACATAGCTGCATATTAATATTTATGACCATCAGAGGTGAAGTGTCAGATCAATAAAATGAATTCTGAAACAATACATAAGACTAATATAAACTAGGACTCCAACCCTCCACTGATGTCTTCTTTCTTTGTAAGATTGTGTCTTTCCATCACAGGAACTTTTCATCTTCCCCTTGTTATGGTAAGTATAATATGTAAGCATGACCTATACCCTACAATCATCAGAACTACCAGTATGAGAATGAGTAACCAATTATGAAATGTCTGAAGGCTTTAAGATGTTAGAAATCAATTCAGTTTCTGTAATTAAATTAGTTGCTAAAGAAGAACTAATTACTATTGTCCTAGGTGAAATTTCTAGCCTATTGGTCTCTGTTCAGGCACTGCAATCCTACCCAAATAAGTAGACTGACTAATCAATGAACATCATGTGTTGTTTTCCAAATTCAAATCTGTAATGTTTTATGTAAATTAAACCTTATTTTCCACACAAATCCTAGTTCTCTCTCCCTCCTGTCCTCGCAGCCCCCCCCCACTGAACCCCCATTCCACCCTGCTTCTGCTACCCATGAAGATTGAGGCCTCCCATGGGGGACCATCAAAGTCTGTCACATTATTTGGGGTGTTTTAATCAGTAAAATACCATTAAATTGAACATCGCCAACTCCAAATTCCTAACCTTTTAAGAATGAGCTCTACTCCCAAATTTTTTATTCTTCATTGATTTGCCTTAAAATACGGATTGGAACTCTGTAGTCATTCTGAAATAATGCTATTGATGCTTCAGTGAGGAGTGTAAGTCCATTTTACTCCTTAAGCTGGAAGAGCATTATGTAATTTGCCACTGTGGTATTTCACAGGGACCCTCCTTGCCTAATTTTGATATCAGAACATCAGAATATTTTGTGGGAGTGATAGTTTATGAAACATCATTGAGCAACATTTATGCTAATGTTTGTGTCAGGAATCCCCCAGAACCCCATATTAATATATATTTTTCTAACTCTATTCAGAATGCTATATCTAAATAATGATAGTGTTTATGTGATTAAATAGTCTCAGTTTTCATTAAATGAATTCAGCCTGTTTGATTAACTCATGACTGAAATATAAGACACTGTCTCCCAACTGGAAAGTGTGCAGCATTCAACAGAATTCTGTTCATGTGGATGGTGGTGTGGCCCTGCACTTATCCAAGTTGTTTCCATCCATGGAAACAACAAAAAGATGGCAGAAATGGCCCTCTGATCTCCAAAACCATGTTGTAGCATGTGCATCCACATATAATATATACATGTGTTAAGTAACCATGATAATAGCAATAATAATTTACTATCAGCTATCATATGTTCACATAGTTCCCATAGAAAAGATGGAAGTTGAGCTTCCACACAAACAAGAAATTAGTCTTTGGTAACAGAAAAATTAGACGATTTTATTGCCTTCTTCAATAAATGCTGTGAGGGGCCTAAATAAGAAGTCATAATATAGTGCACCATGTCAGAATCTATAAACTTGACAGGTCTGTCTTGTTTGACTTGAGCTTCATAGGGTCTCCACCAGAGTTTTGTGTAACTTAAAGCAGTTGATAGGTAAGAGGGAAGATTCACTCATATGTACGCATATTTAATTTATGCTTTTTTAATAGTTGTTTGGTGTGTGTGTGTGTGTGTGTGTGTGTGTGTGTGTGTGTGTGTTTTACTCGTCTCATGAATCAGATGTTTAAGTTGACTCACTAAGGGAAAACGAAAACATGGATCTGTAGCCTTCCACTGGAGTGTGGTTGACTCATCAGGACCAATACTCTTGAAGACATTGACTATTTCTCTCTTAGCTTCTATCAGTGGCCAATAACTCCTCAGCTATGGGTAAGACTCCATGTCCACCTCCCTTGTCCATCCTAGGAATATGTCTGGTTTGAGCTTGCATGGGTCTTGTGCATGTGTGGTGGATTGAAAGAAAATGGCCCCCAGAGGGAGCGTCACTATTAGGGAGCATGGCTTTGTTGGAATAGGTGTGGCCTTGTTGGAGAAGTATGTCATGATGGAAACAAGCTTCCAGGTCTCATATATGCTCAAGCCACACCTAGTGTCTTCCTGTTACATGCAAGTTGTAAGACTCTTGGCTATTTCTCCAGCACTATGTCTGCCCACATGCCACCTGCCATGCCCCACTATGATGATAATGGAATGAACTTCTGAACTATAAGTGAGTTGCCATGGTCATGATCCTCTTCACAGCAATAGAAACCCTAAGACATGAGGAGTTCATGTGTGTACTTGCCCTGCTGTGTCTGGAAGACAATGCTTGCAGTCATCCACTGCCACTGCCCCTTACACTCTTTCTGACTTCTTTGATACAATGATATTTTAGCCTTGGGAGGAGGGGATGAATTACTGTTGTCTCATTTAGGACTGAGCATTTCAGTTTCTTATTCTCTCTGTCTTGACGGGTTGTGGGTATCTGCCTTAATCACCCTCTACTGCATATAGAAGCTTCCCTGATATGGGTTGAGAGATACACTGTCTATGGGTATAAGGATGATTCGTTAGGAATCAGTGTAATACTATATACATGTAGCAGAATAATAGTAGGTTTTGAGTATGATCAAATCAGTAATAATAAAGGAGAATAGAATAGAAAGTTGAAGAAAGAATGCCTAGGAATATATTATCAATCATGATTATATTTAATATAAATATTTATATTTAATAACCATAGTTTTGGAATTTATTAAGAAAATATTAATTAATGCTTCTATATTATTGTTTATCACTATATATATATATATATATATATATATATACAGTTACATATACACTGTAGTTAACACATGAAGTTAACAATATGGTAGACAGTTTAACTTTAATGTACACATGTGTGTATACATACATATATTCATGGGCCATTTAAGGTAATTGATCTCACTTTGACATATTAAAAACCCCTGTTCAGAGACAGAGAGCATCCAGAGGCATCCTTAGAATGGTAACATGTGGCGGTCATCTGTTTCTGGTGTAAGTGATTTCTCCCAGAATAAACATCCATTAGCCAATATTGTGTTCTGGAATCTTATTTCTCACACAATATTAAGGTATCAGAAGTGGGAGCATTGCCAAGGATGCCTCCGGATGCTCATGGTCTCCAACTAGGAATTAAGAGAGTGAGCTAGGGGCCAGGACCCTAGACCTAGTCCCCACATGTCACTTCTGCACCTCTCCCCATGCCCCAATGGGCGTGATCAGGGTAACAGGTGCGGGCGAGGTGGATATCTCACTACAGTTGCCTATCTATATTTTATGCAAATATAGTTAATCATATAAAATATACATAAGCAGTATTGCCATGAGATCCATGCTATATTTTTATTTCAAAAGGAAATTACATCAGTGTTTTATGCAGATGAACATGTGGGAGGAACAAGGTATTAAACAAGAACCCACAAGCAAACGCACGGATGCTGGTATGGGAGAAGACATAGTGGGAGGTGGCAGATGCCTTTGTGCTCACTGTGGGAGGAGATGGGCATTTTGCAGCAACCTCAGCATGCAAACAAGAGCATTGTCATCAAATGCAGAGCGTGATGAAACATTCTGTGTAGCAGGGAGAGCACCACCCATAGGCTAGCACCAGTCCTTTAATGTCATGTTTGTTAGATGGTACCAAGAATTTCCTCAGACTGCTGTTATGAAAAGCATTCCCACTCCATGTAAGTAATCATAATGTAACCACATGGGAGTTCACAGAAGTAAGCAAAGAGCTGTAGGGATTTGTTTAATTGTGACCTGCTGACCAATGCTTTCTCGGTTGCTATGGCACTATGACCCTATTTTCATTTTATTTGAAAAAAAATTATTATCATCTAATATTAGCATATATGGTGATATTAGCATATTAGTTATTTACATTGACATTTTAGTTACAAAAACATCAGAGCCATGACTTTGAACATGCCTAAAACTCATTATTAGTTTTGAGAAGGGGTATGTTAATATTAGCAGTATGCTTTATCATTGTAAAAACTGAAGACTACTTTATCATTTCTCACTGATTGGCATAACCTAGAACACAGAAAAAAAAAAAAGAAGCAGCAGAAAATAACTATTATAATGAGATTTTTTTTTTCTCAGAAGCTAGAAAACAAGTGTCCAAATAATCAAATGGTCACTTTGTAGTAATGGGGGTAATTTATGAATACAGACTTAGCATGATCATTGCATTCTTAGGAATAGTTTTTCACTAGCTATACCTACTTTCATTTGTAATAGCTTAGAATTTTAAAGTTCCCAATGCCAATCATTTTTTCTTTTCCTTTACTTTTTTTTTACATAAACCTATCTTCTATCTATCTATCCATTTTACATCCAGACCTCAGTTTCCCCCTCCTTCCTCTCCTCCCAGTCCCTCCCTCACACCTTCTGTTCCCATCCTCCAGTCTACTCCTCCTCCATTTCCACTTAGCGAAGGGCAGGGCTCCAGTGAGTGTCAACAAAACATGACATACCAAGTCTCAGTAAGACTAAGCATCTACCCATTTATTAAAGCAAGGCAGGGCAATTCAGTATGAGGAGGAGAGTCTCAAAGCCCTGTAAAAGAGTCCAATAGCCCCTGTTCCCATTGTTAGGGAAGTAGATCAGGCTCCACAACTATAACATATATGTAGAGTGCCTAGGTCAGTCCCATGCAGGCTCCCTGAAAATCTCTGTGAGCCCCTATGAGCTCAGGTTAGTTCATTCTGTGAGCTTTCTTGTGGTGTCCTGGCTCCTACAATCCTTTCCCCCCAAGGTCAGTCTTTAAGAGTTCCTATTAAATAAAGAATCGAATCCCCCAAGACAGCGCCCCTTACCAGCAGGAAGTAGTTTGGAAAGAACGACGCCCAAATTCCCAAATATTGTGTATAAATGTTTGTTTTCATTTAATTGGACTTTGTTATATAAAATTAAATAAATAAAAAAATTTGTCCTTAAAAAAATTAAATTGAGTAAAAAAAAAAAAAAAAAAAAAAAAAAGAATCAAAAATACTATTGACAACTTGGTGAGAATTTCTCTCTTTTTTTCCATACTTTCCTCCAGATCTACTCCTTTTCTGTCTCTCATTAGAAAATAACAGGCTTCTAAGAAATAGTTACCAAACATTACCAAATAAAATATAGTAAGATGAAGCAAAAGTTGGACACAGCAACTCAACAGGAGGAAGAGAGCTCCAAACACAGGCACAAGAGTCAGAGAGCCACTCATTCTCACATTCAGGAGTTCCATAGAAAAACTAAACAGAGGACCCAAGTAGACCCTGTGCTTGCTGCTTCAGACTCCAGGAGCTGAAATGCACCTCGCTTAGTTAATTCAGAGGACCTTGTTCTCTTTGTGTCCTCCATTCACCTCTGGATTTTAGTCTTGCAACTCCTGCAGAGTACCTCTGTCACTAAAGAGTCTAGAATAAAGGGGTGAAGGCATGGTGTAGGCACAGGCACAACTTCCCCCTCTTCAATGAATATCGTGGGTGTTGTCTTTGGCAACGACACCCAGCTTTCAGTTTGCAGAGGGCAACCCATGGTCTTAGCAACAGCCTGAGTTGTTTGGATATTTCCATGGAATCCCCTTGTCCCACAACTCAACTGAATTCAACCCAGTCCCTCCACTGGAAGTCTTGCTTGGCTACAAGAGACAGCCAGTTGAGAGTGTGCCACCCCCATTACTGGGAGTCCTCATTAAGATCACCTTCATGGATTCCAGAAATTTCACAATGCACTAGGTTTCCACAAAATCCCCAAATGTCCCCAAATCCTCATTCTCTTCTGACACTCTTCCTGGACCAATTATCCTGTCACATGATCCCCTAGCTCCATCTCCAACTGCTTCCTATTCCACCCATAAAATCTATTCTATTTCCCTCCCATGTGTGTATACACATACACACACACACACACACACACACACACACACACACACACACACACATATATAGTTATCATTATGCACTTGTAAATATCCATTTACAAGTGAGTATATACCACAGTTACCTTGAAGTTTTGAAGTTTGGAAGTTTTATCGCACAAGTCTTTCACTTGTTTGTTTAGAATTACTGATATACATATGCATATACATGTTTGTGAGTCTGTTGTAGTGTAGTAGTGTTTCCCTGATTTTTTTCTCAGTCCATTTGTCATTTGCATATAGGAAGACTACTAATTTTTTTAAGTTAATCTTATATTCAGGCCCTTTGTTGAATGTGTTTATCAGCTGTAGGAATGAATTTCTCCAGTGGATCTTTTAGGTTAAGTGCCTTTATACAAAAGTCTGAAAGGTTAAGAATCACTTTCCGCAATGAAAATATGTAAGGTTTGAGAATATATCCTGGCGCCTAGTGTGTCAAATGTGAAAACATACAATAAAATGAAAAATAGACTGAGGGAAGCAGGAATATCTAAACTTTTTCATGCTGTTGTGTGTAACTTTGTGTAACTTTAAGAACAGTTTAGGATCTTATTAAACACAATATGTACAAAGATGGAAGTATTTAAAAACTGACTTCCTCCTGTGCTTGTTAAACCGAAAACTTTTCTTCCAAATGATATAATCAAGTCACGTGGAAGGTAGCATAAGTCCCTACTGAGTGAAGGTATAGTGATGACCCTAGTGTGTGCTGGTCCTGTATGCCAGTGAGCACTAAGACTTTGTCTTTGTTTCTTTGGGCTTTTTTGTTGTTTTGATTTTTGGGGTTTTTTTTTTCTTCCTTCCTTCCTTCCTTTCTTTTTTCCTGACATATCTGAGATGTTGCTTGTGCACTTTCTTTCTTCTTAAGTTTAGAATTTTAGGACTTGTGTTCTATAAATAGACATTCCAGCCAGCTGTTACCATATAACAAAACTCGTAAGATTTTATAATGTTGAGAGTTTCTAATTGTTTTTTTTTTTGAAACCCCATCTCTCATCTGGGATTTAACATTTTCCAGCCACTGCTGAACATTTGTTCCAGTCACAATACACTTTTAGCTCACAGATCCTCTTAATAATCTTGCCCAGTCCCACAGGATCTTTGTGTTACCTGGGGCACACTGAAGGGAAGAAAACGCCATCTGCTATTAGCACATTTTCCCCCCAAATGAGTTATGTTTACCCCCTCTCTGCCCCTTCCTTCTCATTTCTAGTCCTATTTGAGGAAGTTAAGAACATTCTGGAAGGTGAATTACATATAAGGGTAGAAATTCAAACAGAGTGATGTTTCTTAAATAAAAGGGAAACTGCCCACTAAGAAAATATTTGTAACAATTCTTCTTAAACCAAAGAATAGACTCACTGCCCTAAGAATAATACTTCATCTAAAACTCCCTTGGAGAGAGCAGACACCATTGAGTCCTACACACCATGTAAAATTCACAAGAGACCCACTGTGTAAGAGCATTCTTCTTTCAGGAGTGTACAGCAGTATTAGGATGGATGATTTGCTAGTAAGTGTACAAGTTAAGGATACAGGGAGGTCCCCCTTTCTTGAACGTTATGTGTGCTGACATTTTCAATGTCAGGAAGCAACAAGACAGACTCTCATCAATACAATTATTAAAATGTGAATGTGGGGATGGTATCAGATCATCACCCTACAATGTTGTGGAGAATCATAGAGGTCGTATGATCCTGAAGGTGGGTCTACAGTTACTGTGAAGTTTCTCTGTGTTTAGAACAGCATATGACTATCTTCTTGTCAGAGCCAATGGAACTAGGCTTACTGTCATTAATTAATGTTTGTCAGTCTTACTTTCAGTGCTAAAGCAGGTAACATTTTCCCTGTACTTTAATATGTGCTCATTAATGTGTTCACATATTTTCTGTCTAGTGACCTCTTGTTTTCATGGTACAAATATGCTTACAACTGGATGGTCATTCTTTTTGTTTTGTTTGTTGTTGTTGTTTTCAAGACAGGGTTTCTCTGTGGCTTTGGAAATTGTCCTGGAACTAGCTCTTGTAGACCAGGCTGGCCTCTAACACAGATCTGCCCGCCTCTGCCTCCTGGGTGCAGGGATTAAAGGCATGGGTCACCATCACCTGGCTGATGGTTATTCTTTCTAATTATTTTAAAGATGGAGAAGTAGTGTGTAGCAGAGTCCCTGTGATGTTGTAAATGTGGAATTGATATCTCTTGAATTTCTATGCTTCCTGACTTACTTCTGGAAGCTTGCTGATACCTTCTCCCACAATAATGACATCAGTGTTGGTTTGTAGTAATGGCTAATATTATATTTCAATAAAATATGATAGAAACTAACCTCGAAGAAAAAGAGTGAAAAAACAAATATTATAAAATGTTGATTCCTCCATTGTTCAACTATACATGGGAAATGCCTATCCTAGAGCTTTTATATTCTCTTACATTGATAGTAAGATTATCTTTTTAACTAGTACTTGACACCTGAGGAAGGGAAGGAGGAAGGGAGCACCTTTGCCTACTTTTTGTGTGTTCCTGTGTGTATGTTGTGGGGAGTGGGGAAAGAGAGAGAGACTGAGATAAAGACAGAAATGGCATCTGGCATCTTGTGAGTGAGAAAGAAGAGTAGCGTAGACCTCCAGAGATCACAGCACTGCATGATCAGGGAAGAGTACTCAAAGTTCACTGTGTGGAAGGGTTTCGACCTTCTCTGCGTAAGCCTGTTCACATCTCAGGTTCTTCCTAAACTGCTTCCTAGTCTGTGCTGTCTTTATGTCCATTCGCAGCAGCTCCCCAATCAGTTTGTAGCTTCTTGAGTCTGAGTCTATACCATGAGTTTGTTCTGCTTTCTTCCTTTAAAGCTCTGAATAGCATCCTTGCATCTTGTGCTAAAGCTGCTAAAGCTTGTGCTTCTCTGGAATTCTGATTCAAGCTCTACAGCTTGGCATGTTGCCTTTAATTTCAAAGTACTTTCACATAAATCTATTTCTGCTTCCCGATTCACAGAGACACTATGACTCACTCTGTCTATGAGGTATATATTTTGCTTTCTGTTCTCTTCCTTGCTTTCATCTTTTCTTTTTTCAAGTTATAATGGCTTGTTTGATGGGTTTTTTTTGTTTTTGTTTTTGTTTCTTATAAACATAGAGGAAAGATATTCTGCCCAAGTCTAGTGTCTCAAATGTTAACTAACTCTGTTGTGCTGTATTTATATGACTCTAGCTGAACAGAATATCTTAAATAGTTTCTTTTTATTAAATTATATGTCTACCTGATTAGAATACATTTTAAAGCAAAATAAAATTTGTGCTGTTCACTTTTGCATCTAAATTTACACAATATGATAAAAATGGGCAAATGATCCAAGTATATTTTAAATGTTAAAGGGAAGTAACATAAATATTTATTTCCTTTAAAATTTATCACAATTAAGATGCAACTTTGATAAGTCATGGTTTGTGGCACATCCCTTATAATAAATACAGATTAGGGATTATCTAATACACCATTCTAGTATACTACCAGTGCTGATTGAATTTGCTTATTTATAGACTCTATGGACATGTGAAGGAATGAATAATTCTTACTATGGTATTATCTAGATGATGGTTGTTGGGTGTTTTGAGTTATGAAATTTGTTATTAAATTAGTTTAGTTTTTGATATTTTCATACATGTGTAGTCTATATCCTGATCTCACTCATTTTCCTATCGTCTTTTACACTTTTTCAATAACACCAAATCCCTCTCATCCCTCCCATTCATCTTACCTTAGAGTCTTTATACTTGGTGTCTTAGTCACTATTCTATTGCTACGAAGAGACACCGTGAGCAAGGCAAAGACAGCATTTATTTGGGAAGGTTGTGTAGAGTTCTAGAGGGTTGGTTGGTCATCATTATGGCAGGCAGTATGGTGCTAAAGCAATAGCTAACAACTTTATACTCTGACACACAGGAAGGAAGGCTGAACAACACTGGGCCTGGCTTGGGCTTTTGAAACCTCAAAGCCTACTTGCTGTGATACTCCTACTCCAACAAAGCCACACCTACTAATCTTCCTGAACCAATCTACCAACTGATGAGTAAAAGCATTCCAGTATGTGAGCCTATGGGAGAAATTGTCACTCAAATCACCACCCCTGGTGCCCTACTGGGCTTAACCAGGGCTGCAGAATGTACATGGGTATGGATGTAGTCATTATGCCAATGAACACAAAGGCTTCCACTCATTCATTGGCATGTCTTTACTGCCAATCCTATGAGCCCAACCCCATCTGTGACTGTATGTTTAGGGGCCCTGAGCTTCTGTGAGCTCATCAATGTCAGGATCACACCATGCCATTAAGATAGCTATCCTTCCCATCAACCAGATATTACATTTTCTTGCTCTTCTTCTGCCCAAATCTTGGAGCTTTCCAGTGGGGGTTGTGGGTGTCCTATTTGTCACCAAGCACCAAACTGTCATTGTTCTCGCCATCTAGTCTACCCTTGAGTCTCTGTATAAACTGTAGTCATTCTAGAGAGAAATCTCTTTGATTAAGGCTGGGGACAGCATTGGCCCTTGGATAGAAAGATAAATATTTAGGGGATAATTTGCAAAGTGTCCATTTAGCAAAGCAGAAGCGTTCAATTCATTTCCAATACCTGAGACTTGCTCAGCCATGCTGTCAACCAATTCTGAGGTGCCACACATGGACTTCTCTGGGGCTGGCCTCAGAGCTAATTAAACTTAGTTAAATAAAATGCTGCACATTATACCTCATAGACATCTCCAATTTAGATTTGTGTATTTAACTTAGAAGTGTAGGTGGGATGTAGAAGACATGAAATATTGGAGATGGTAGCATACATGTGATGAACATGAAAGGAAGAAATAAAGGGAATGAATTTTTATAGAGGGATGGGAGTGCGAGACAGTAAGGAAGAATGGATATGGACAGCAGATAAGCCCCACTACGGAAGTGAGAAGCCACATTGAAACCTGTTTTTTTATAAGCAAGTTGTAAAATGTAACTTAAGGTAGAATTTGAGGGATGAAGACTGGTTTAGCGTATTTACACAGAAATCCATTGGATTCACATTCCTGGATCAAAGACTAAGAAGTATCAGAATTGTTCCATGGAAAAAGGAAATATAAAAGTTCATGACGAAAACTACCTTAAAATGCTAACTTTACCATAGGTTTTGAGTTAAGTGCCCTGTATTGAAAAAGATAGGTCCTTTTGCCAGAAACTGTCTGAAGATAGTCTAGCAGATCTTTCACTTCCAAATTTTATTTTAAACATGGTAGAAATGCGGTATGAACTGTAGTACATTTAGAACAGACATCATCTAGAGATGTAGCTTATCTTACTATAAAGCTTACCACTTAGTCTGATGTGTGAGACAAAAAAGTGTGTGATCATTAGTAAATATAAGGCTTTATTTAATGTCTATTTCTAAGGGATCCAAAACTTCTTCTCTAAATATAAAACATAATTTACAGCTAATTATAAAAATTTTAGAGAAAAACAAAGAAATTTGATTATAAAATTAATATTTTAGATTAATTTATTGAAGTAGCTCAATATTGCAGCTCCAACTGAAATGGATTTTGAAACATCAAAATATCGTGACTTTTTAGGCAGGCATGCCAGTGAGCCTTTTCTTAGGCAAGAGCATACCACCTGGTTATCCAATATGAAGTAATTATCCCTAAATCATACATACAAGTGACATTATTTAGACTATGTGGGTTATATTTAGGAAATATGTGCATGTATCTATACATATGTATGTAACAGTAGTTAATGAATAAAGATAGTAAGGATAGGTCCATGAAAGGGCTCGGAGGTAGGGAGGGGAAAATATTGTGTTTATGTTGTACTAAAATGAAAGCAATATAGATATGGCTGTAGGTAATTTTGGTAGCCCCATTGTTTTCTAATTTCATCTATAATAAATCATTTTTTTTCTCTAAATGTGAACATGTACCATAGTCCAGAATATCCATATTGATGAATTATACTTACTGATTTCTGACTCTTGGAAAATAATAGATAAGTGTTCAATATGACAACGGAAAAGGGCTACTGTGGCTCAGTAACCAGGGTGCATGCTTTTTTTGCTATGAAATTTGCCTCTAGCCCTTGTCTGTCCAGTCTGGAAAATATTAGTCCTCATTTTTGTTGCTCATACTTTACCTGACGATGGCATTTTACAGGACCAAAGTAGTGGTGTCTAATGTATCTCCAACTTCTTCCCAGTCCCAGCTCTAGGCTGGATCCAGTCATCTAGGATTTGGCCCTTTTTCCCCTTCAAGGCTCTCATGGTTCCAGAACTAGAGCAGTGACTACTGATTTGGCATGGAAGGCATTGAAGTTTTGGTACTATAAACCCTAAACTCTCACTGAGAATTGCAGGGAGACCCTTTTTTTGTTTGTTTGTTTGTTTGTTTGTTTTTCTCTTCTTCTTCTTCTTCTTCTTCTTCTTCTTCTTCTGTTTCTTCTTCATTTTCTTCTTCTTTTTGTTCAGCATCATTTTTTATGTTTTATTTTCTGTCTCTAAAGTAGGGAGACAATATCAAATTATTCTCTTATAAACATTAACAAAACTTAGCACACCCTGAACCAAGGGCAGCAATTAATAAATTCTGAAAAACATGGATTGGAAGTCATGAATTACATATAAATGCAGTATAAAGTGAAACGTTAATGTATCTCATTATTTCTAAACATCAAGGTGTTTTACCATGCAAGAAACAAAGTGTACAGATACTTTTTCTAAAGATAGTTTTACCTGATGTCAGACTATTTTTGCCTAAACACCTGTGTAGAAATTTGTTTAAGTGGCTTTTCTTTGAGACAGACTTCTGCCACTGCTGCGTGGCTCATACATCTGTTATTTATGTAATGACTGGGATGTCAGAATCACTTGAAAGCTAGACCCAAACAATGATTCCTTAATTTATTTTTTGAACGCTCAATGTCTGTAAATCATATTAGGTAATTAAATCATCAAAAGTTACTTTAAAACATTACCCCCCCCCAAAAAAAATTCAGTCATCACAAGTAATAATAGACTGTGGGTTTCAAGGTACTAGTTTGTCTTTCACAAACATCTGCTTTCAGAATTATAAAGAATAGAGTGGTCAATTCGCTAGCGTGAACCAGATGCTCTGGCAAGCATGGGCACTGGTGTGACTCTGCAGCTTGCCCAGAGTCTGTACTCTAGCTTCATGAAACCCAGAGCACATTTGGGTTATAGTCGACAAGCACCGTGCTGGCACAAACCTCTGCTTGCAGCATCAGTCTGTGCCTTCTGACTCAGAGAGAAAGATGCTTGCAGTGAGGGTGGCTAAAGGATGCTCGCCAGAACTCCCACATATTCTAAAGACGTTTTCCACCACGTATACAGTATATATGAGTTTGAAGACAACATTGCTGTCTTGTTATCTTGTTATTGTTCAGCCTCACCCATTGATCACCCGCACAAATTACCCAGGTGGAAATGAAGTGCAGGTCAAGGTGGTTAAATACTTCATATTATATATAGTGTACCAAAGGGGAAAGGAGTCAAGACATGAGTCCAGAGTCTGCCCTCAATCTCATTACAGGGCACAAAGTCAGCGGGGAACAGAACTGGAATGGCCCGTCCATGGGGCACAATGAGAATTTTAGCAGTTGCCCCATCTTTAGCGACGTAAACCGTGAATAGTTAAGGAAATGTAAACAGTCTCTCCTCACCCTGTGTTTAAAAATAGCTAAGAAATCATTCTAATGCAGACTGTAGGACTTCCCTTGCTGTCAAGAAAAAAGCTTTTCACCTGGATTTCTAAGAGAGTCCATATATAGTCTTTAAAATTAGCATGCAGTGTGAAAAGACATGAGCCCTCATGTGACTCAGTTCGAGTACTTTCCTTAATGTAGAGCATGGCATCTAGTGGAGATTTTTGTGGACAATTCATTCCTCGGGGTGGGAAGGAGAAGGTGTCAATGTGGGAAACCGACCTTTATAAACACAGCCTTCATTCATACCGCAGGTCAAGCTGAATCCTTCCAGTCTCTTTGGGAACTCTCACAAATAAACTGTCCTCATTTTATTTAGTTACTTTACTTATTTTAGGGCTAAAAATTGCACCCAGGTCCTTGCTTACGCTAAGCTACTGCCGCAAGATGGAGCCACAGATACAGCACCTATGCTAACATTTAAAACCTAGCTTTCCCCTTCTCCTCCATGACTCAAGGATCATTGTAGATGGGACAAAAAGATGTAAAGGACACAGATAGTGGATGAGGAAAAAAAAAAAGTGTTTCTGTGTACACCAGGGCAATTACAATTATGAACTAACAATAGTTGTGATGGAATGCGTAAAACCTGAGACCCGGGCAACGTCAAGTCAGACACCACAGCCTAGGGTGAAAGATATGTACAAAGTTCCACTCCTTGCTGGAGAGCTATTGACAATTGACAGGTTCTGGGAGAAGAAGAGTTGGGTTTGGATAAGGGTGTGACTCACCTGAGCATGACTCAACACCCTTGTGTACATCGATGGGCAGGGCAGGTCAAATTGGCCTGGATAGGCTCTGGAACAAAACCACAGAACCAAAAAGGAAGCACACAAAGTTGAGTGCCGAAAATGGACTTGGAGGATGCACAGTGAATGTGATCAAAAGACACTCTGTGAAATTCTCCAAGAACTGATGAAATATATACTGAAATAATTTTCAACATTCATGTGGCCGTGTATCTTTCTATCCCGAAGGTTTCTTCACTCCTTCTAACGTATTTTAGAGAAGCTAGTATCACAGGAATAGTTCAGCTTTGAAGGAGGTTTTAGAAACCATGGTATTTACTTCATTCCAGGGTATCCGTTTTCTCGGATTACTAAATTTTGTTTGTCCTTATTATTAGAACGTATCCCAGCAAAGTGGGTGATATAAGCTGCAATTGCATTAAAAATGGCTGCATCCCACACTCAGAGCATTGCCCTGGCAGATAAATCAATGTACACTACTGTCTGCTCATCATGTATCACTGCCTGCCCCGGGGCTGTGTGCACATGTGTTTCTTACCATGTAGTATTTCAGTAGTGAGTATCAACAACCACTGGCAAGTTGGCTGTAACCATTTTGCAAAAATGTAAATTGAATGGTATACTAACCCTAAATGTTGAGGGTGATTTCTTGCTAATCACAGTTTCCACTGAGAAAAGACAGATTTGCACATAACACACTATATTCAACATCTGAATTCTGCCCTGCATAACCAACATTCACATTGAAGGCTGGTGGGATATACATTCATTGTATGACTTATATAAAATGCCATATTCTATTGTTACAAGTTATGAACAACCTGGCTTAGATTTCCATTACTATCTAACTTTAACAGTATGCAAGTATGGCTGGGCATTGGTGGCTCATACCTGTAATCCCAGCACTTGGGAGGCAGAGGCAGGCGGATCTGTGTGAGTTCGAGGCCAGCCTGGTCTACAGAGCTAGTTCTAGGACAGGCTCTAAAGCAATACAGAAAAACCCTGTCTTGAAAAGCCAACCAACCAACCAACCAACCAAACAAACAATAATCTGGTATGCAAGTATGAAAGTCAATGATGAAAATGATTATTTCCACAGACATCTCCCAAAATTCACTGATTATGATCACCCTTTATTTTTAAGCATGCTTAATTTTGAAAAAAAGTTAATGGATCTTCAGTTGTGTAGCAATCATAGGTTTCATTCTGTTGAAAAATACATTTTACATGACAAAAATAAGTAACACCTTTGCAAAATACTTTTTCACTCATACATGTTCCCTGTGTGTATGGGACACTTGAGGCATTCAGTCTTTAAAGTGGAAATTGTTGCAGTGGAGGCCAGATTTGAGTGACAGATGCTCTAGCACCTGTTCCCCCCCCCATAGTTTCTTTTCTTTTACAAAATGATTGAGAGCAGTCGCCATCTTGCTCCTATAAGGGCAGGCATCCTAGGAAGATCCCTTGTTTATTGTAGCACCATTCATCATCAGTATCCACTTCTGTTAATCCGTGGTACCAAAACTAGCCTCATATCAGTGAGCAAAAGATTGGCTTTACTGACAAAACTGTAAACTTTCAAAGCCTATGATTATACTTTTGATTCTCAACACAAATAACCCGTCCTTCAAATCCCGTCGGAGATTAGAAGATGCCGATGCCTGGCCAATTCCTCTCAAAGCTTGTTTGTGAGATATACTTGTTGAAGATTGCCTGAAGGACACACTAGCCTTCAGAACATGAATGAATCTGTGAATTTCATTTGCTGGGACATTTCTCATTGGAACACAAGTCTCCAATGAGTGGTTTGAAAAGAACAAATGCACACTCAGAAACAAATACACGTATACGTACATACATACATACAGATGTATACCTCAAAACACATACATTTACACAGTCTTATTCAAACTTGTACTCAAGTTCACACACACAGACACAGACACACACCCATGAACCATAAATATCTTGCACATACTCTTGTGAATACACACACACACACACACATACACACACACACCATACTTTGTGTTATTGGACTTTACCCAAAATACATAACACAAGCACACCCATTCATGTCTACACGTGTATACACATATATACATAATACACACTCATATACACACATAGACACCTGCATATATACACCCACCATAGCCACACAGAGAAGTTTGCATGTGATTATATTGCAACAAGCACAGTGTTGTATAAACTAGGCCTATGAAACATGTTACTATTTGTGCCTGTGCTTGGCAGTAAAGGCCTTGCTTAGCTTCCCATTAGCCAGTTTGATTCAGTCTGAATAACATATTTGGATTTTTTTTTTAAAAATAGGCTATATGTTCTCACATGGTTTGTTTTCCAAACAGCTGCTAGAATCATCCTTTGCAAACTGTCATGGAGATCATAGCATTGCTGGGCCTGAAGCCCTGCAGTGGCTTTCTGTTTCATTTCAAGCTGAGAATCCACGTATCATTCTCCTACCCCAGGTTTTCTCTCTGACCTTGTGTCCTCCACGTCTTCCCCGTCTTGACCTCTGCTGCAGACTCTGTTCCTTCCTATTTTTCCTTGGCCTAAGCTGTAGTGAGATATCCACCCACACCTGTTCCCATGCCCGCACTGCATTAATTATAAAACTGTTGGCATGTTATTAGTGTATCTTATTGGCTAACTCGTCTTAAATGTTAACTTATTTCTATCAATCTAAGTATTTCCATGTGGTCTTTTCTTACCAGAGAGTGGGTATGAACCTCTTACTCCTCTTGGTCCTACATTTCAACTCTCTCTACTATATCTCCCAGAATCCTCCTTGTCTCCTAGTCATGCCTATCTTGTTTTCCTATTGGCCAATAGGGATTTATTCATTAACCAATAAGAGAAACACATATACAGAATGACATCTCCCATCACTAAGCTACCCTGCTTTAAAATCTTTCATCGGATGCTTCTGCCTCCTCCTCCTCCTGATTCATGTCTCTAGACTTTCTCATCTTTCCCCAAACTGAATTCAGATGTCACTTTTCCACAATGAATCCTTCCCCCCCAAGAAAACATCAAGTTTCACCATCATCCTGCCAGCACTCCAGCTCATATGTTAATTTTTTATATAAATCACTTCCATCTCTTAGATAACCTTTCCTAAAATTATCTCTGTGTATTCATCTCCTTACAAAGTGCAACCCAGTGGCCTCTGCTTTATTCATTGATTGCCAGCAGCAATCACTTAAAGGCCTGACCGTGGTGAGCACTCTGTAAATAGCTGTGCATGAATCAGTGAGTGAACATGCTATTGATTGGATGATTAACTGCAGGAAGCTCTATTGTTGGGTTCTTATCACAGCACAATGTAACGTTCACCTTTGAGGAGATCACAGGGAAAGTTTCTCATGGATGCTCACTTCCAAGATTGCTGAGTCCTAGACTAGGAATAACTGAAGGGAAAACTGTGGTCACCTTGTACTCAATGCAGTGGCATTCCAAACAGGCCTTTACCCTCAATCCCTGTGCTGTGTGATTCCTCTGTCAAGTTTCCTAGTGCCTGCTCCTTGCACTCTGTGTTAGCAGCAATGTAGACTGTGTTCATCCTCAAATCTCTTCAGTAGGTAAATCTCAGCATACTTCACTGAGTGCATTTAATACCCATCAAAATGAATTTGTGTAGGAGGAAGGAAAGGGCTGAACTTCCTGCAGCAAATTTATTAGGGTATTCAGAATAGTTTATCTTTAGCTGGATTTTACATTTGAAAATGTGTTTCTTGTTGAAATATAGCGATATAACTCTGTTTATTTCATAAAACTAATCAATCTAAGCTCGTGTTTCCATTGATCTGAAGCCCGATGTTTATCTTGTTTCTGAAATATGTGACTTTTTTTTTTTATCCTTTATGTCAAATTATCCAGCTATATATAATTGTGCATGTTAACAGTTGTTTATTTGGGTAAAAGAATCCAGAGAATATGTTTTATTTCATCTCTTTACATTAGAAAAATATCCAAACATTCATATTTGTAATTGCTCCACAAACCAACAGAAGAGGGGAGAATGTTAATTATTATTTTTCTAATATCATACCTTAATATATGATTTCTAAATTTCTTTTGTGTGGGTGATAAAAATCCACCCACCTTTTACCTACATATTTACCTTTCATATTTTCTTTCATGGTATAAAAAAGTTATCACAGTGTACCTTCACTAATGTTTATATTAAAGGGAACAAAATTACAAATATATCAATTTCTGTTTTATTTTTAGAAAAAGTGCACATCAATTTCTTCTTTCTAAACAGACATATGTATTCGTTCATCCATGTTAACTTGACTTTGAAGTTTTATAATTTGTATTTTCAAGTAATTCTGTCCAGTACATTATGCAACTTTATTTGCCCACATGTATTTCTTTCTTGGGTGATATTTGCATCATGAAATAGTGAATCAAAATGAGTCAGAAACTGTTCATGTCATTAGTGGCGCCCATGAACCATTTATCTAAGACTTTATATGGTTGTGTTTCATACATGCTTCACATACATAAAAATATTGACAAATCACTGTATTCTCTCTGATTTGAAAAATAAGATATGTTGTTGTTGTGTCAATTTAAGAGCAATGCAAAGAAACAATATAAAATTATCTTACAAATGAAAGAAAATATGATTCTCAGTCACAAACTATCTGACCACCACAACAGTTGTTAGGTGAAAGCACTTATATATATATATATATATATATATATATATATATATATATATAGATTGATTGAGTAGCTTTTTGTTGCTTTCTCTATATTGCTCTAAGACATGATTTACAGAACTAAGGGCCACCTATGGCCAGGGGAGATGGTTAGAATACAAGAGAAGGAAAAGAACTATAAGCCTAGGTAATGAAGCAGCTCAGAGCCTACAGGGGCTTAGCTTGGAGAAAAAATACTTCAATAGGGGATTTCATAGGTGCATGTGGGGCCCAAGGGTAACCACTGAGAGCCATGGAAACAAGCCAAGTGCCTGGAAGATGGAGGATAATACTTTACAACGGAGGTGAGGAAAACGGGCACATGTTTAAACCTATCTGTCTCACAAACTGACCTTGACAATGATGTAGTGTTTTCTAAGGAAGGGGATTTTATTCTTGTATTTTAAAAACATGGCATTGGAAGCATATCTCAAAGTCCTTTTAAGAAAAAAAAGCATACAGCTCGTTTGGAATGTGAGAGCACAGAGGCAGACCAAGATGTTCCCACAGTAGCATTTTCTTCTGGAACTAAGATTATCATGAGGCTGGACTTTTTCTACCATTGTATCCAGACAGCTTTTGTGCTGAACTAAATTTTACTCTCTCACATCTTGTCGACCCCATAATTGTCTTCATAGTTTTCATAGTTTCACTTTACTTGGCAGAGTCTACTGTCTCTTGCATTTGGTATTTTACTTTCTACCCTGTTATATAATTACGAACAATGGAAGTATGAAAAGAGAGAGAGAGAGAGAGAGAGAGAGAGAGAGAGAGAGAGAGGGGAGAGAGAGAGAGGGAGTGAGAGAGACTGTATGATCTGCTAAAACCCTTAATTGACACTCCTATGAATTTTTCCAATTTCCATGCATGGAATTGTTTCTATCGATATTTTTAATTTCATGTGAACCAAATGACAGGAAATAAAGTGATTTCAGCAGATGGTTTCTGTGAACAACATACTGTGTTTCAGAATCGGTCTGTAGAACTCTACATCTTGGGAGTGTGTGGTAGATCATTTTACTGTTTTTTAATGCCAAAGGAAATCTGGCTCTGTGTGTGTGTGTGTGTGTGTGTGTGTGTGTGTGTTTTCTTTTTCAATTTAATTTATTCTCTGACTTTATTAAGAGCTACCAGACTTGATTTAATTGTGTCTTTTATAGCCATGAAAATCTAAATTCGAGAAGCTTCAGGAGTCACTGTTTCCTGCTTGCATGACACCTAAGATTAAACCTTTAAAGAATTATTTATAGCTTTAAAGGTGCCTTAAAGTATTCTTTCCAATGGGCAGCATGTGTTAACTGGAATCAATATTTTCCATTCTTAATTGTCTTTTCTGTTAACTCCCTGTGAAACAGAAGGCAGTGTTACCTGGAAAAGTGTAGGAGGAAAAGTGGAGAAATAGGAAAGACACACAGGATGTGGGTACCAGGAGATCCTAGGCAGGTTCTGTAATTGGAAGGGAGCAGTTCATGTTGTAACATGTGTTTTGTCCTGTTAGCTGTCAACAGTAACCTAAACAGAGGCGTTGTAATGATTAATTTATTTGCCACATTAAGTAAATTAATAAAAACCTAGGATATTAAGGAAGCACACCTTTGCTTATATTTATGAGGCTTTTCCAGAGAGGACAGCCATGGGCTGAAAAGAAATGGGGAAAGATGTGATTGTTATTTTGTGTCATTTCATGACTGTTCAGAGGTGAGTAAGCAGCCTCTTGCAGCCACAGATAGAACTTGATCGCACTATCATACCACCCCTATCATCATGGGCTGTGTCCTATGAATAAATCCCTTCGTACTTTGTTTTGGTTAAGAATTTTCTTAGAGTACCACAAAAAGTAACTAATAGAGATGCTCACAAACAGAGTTCCAGAATTGGGTTTCTGTCAGGATATGGTAAGGAAACAAGAGGATTAAAGGCAATATCAAGAGCATCATGTGAATTGAATTATAGATCATAGGGCAATGCTCAATAGAAGAGACAATAAAGATGGAAGCTAAGAAGTATGCAAGGAAAAGAAGATGGATGAAATATTTTTGAGATCAAGTGCTGTGAAAGTATTTAAGATTGGCTTAGAACAAAGCTTATGTGCAAAGCTCATGGTATTTAAATGGAGCATTGAGAAAAGGAAGCAATTACAATCAATGCAAATCAAGGATAGGACCATTAAGATGGCAATCACTCAGAATAGCAGCTCATGAGAGATGGGAAAATGGTGATGGTGATGAATAGCTTGCTGGAACATACCAAGATTTAAATCACAAGCAGAAGTCACTGAGCTGAGCAGCTGAAAGGCAACAGCATAAGGTAGGAAGGGCTAAATGTCTTCTCTAATTATTTTTATTTCATGTGTATGAGTGTTTTGCTTCCATGTATATCTGAGTACCACATTCATTCATAGTGATTGCAGAAGCCTGAAGAGAGCATTGAATCCCCTGAAACAGGAGCTGACTGTGTGTCACCATGTGTGTGCTGAGGTTCAAACTCAGGTTGTCCAGTCGAATAATTGATGCTGTTAATTCACTGACCCGTCTCTCCCATATCTAAGTATCCTTTTGTTGTTCAAGGCTGTGTGTAGACATTCATGTTCCTCAAACTGAAAAGTAGTAGTTTGAAAGGAGTACTTGTGAAGATGGAGGAAGGGACAATCTACTGAAACATCTTCAATCAGGTTTTAGAGAAGCCAAGTTACAGTAAGGACAAGAAGTGAGAGTCTAGGGAATTTTGTTCTGTTGTATGTTTTACTAGACCACA
Organism: Phodopus roborovskii; assembly: GCF_943737965.1. Lineage (NCBI taxonomy): Eukaryota > Metazoa > Chordata > Mammalia > Rodentia > Cricetidae > Phodopus > Phodopus roborovskii. The sequence continues at coordinate 148,406 of NW_026125416.1, forward strand.
GAATTAGAGTGCACAGTGCAATGGGACAAATATGAGTAGAGAAACCAGAAGCTCAGTTGGAAGCTAAGATGTAAGAAGAAGGATAGAAGATGAAGTCAGATCACAGTAATAACCATGACTATAGGAAAGCAGTTATCAGATACTTGCTGTTTGACTGTGCCTCTAGGTGATACACTCATATCTAAATGTAATCAGGCGAAGTACTCCTGTTTTAAATGACCTTAAAAGTGTGGCTAAAGGTGAAGCTCAGAGAGTTTTGGAGTCACTGACACACAGCTGTCATTGGCAGAAGCCAGAAAAGTTGAAGTCTAATGATCTAGTGACCATTGTCTAGTCACCAAGAATTCAGGGCCATGAAAAGAACAGTTAATTAACCTGGTCCCAGGACCCTTTCCTCTTGGTTGACACCAGCCTCATGACCTATCAGAACTCTTGTGTGTGCTGAAGAGGACAGGATAGAGGCTTTGATGGGATTCATATTATTTGTCCCAAGGTTGCTGTTATGGCCCCAATAATGAGCGTAATAGGCAGAAGCCTGAAGAATAAGAAGACTCACGAGATGAAGATAGGTAGGCATGACAAAATGAGAGCTTCACTACCCAAGTTCAGCTTCACTACTGCACTATGAAATCAAGGACCTGAAAAGTGTGTGAGAGAGAGACTCACTTTCTGTTCGAATTTTGTCAATGGATTGTAAACTCTTTATCAGTTTATAACCTATGAATTTACCTGAATGTATATGTTGATAGGACAAGATAAAAAACAATAAAAATGGTTCATGGGAATCAATATTATTTACAGCAAAGAAATGACATTTACTAGCATCCTGGGCTTTGGACGTTTTATGAAAGTATATGAAGGCATGGAACATACAACTAATCTGCTTTGTTTCTTTGTTTAGCTATTGTGACCAGGTGAGGCTCCTGCTGTGAGCTCCAACATTCTTATCTGTAGATAGGTAAGATATAGATAAGATGATTAGAATAGGGAGTTCATGGGATCGTCTCAAAACTTAGCTATTCACTGCTGCTTAAAAGTAATTAGTAAATGTTATATGTTTTACTAAGATTATCCCTTTTTTTCCCCTTTATGTAGTTTGTCTGTCCTGGAACTCAGTCTGTAGGTCAGGCTGGCCTCAAACTCAGAGATCCTCCCGCCTTTCCCTCTCAAGTACTGGGAGTAAAGTCCTGAGCCACTCTGCCTTGCCACTGAAATTATCTTACACACAGGCATACGATAAAAGCCAAGTATAATTGTGTACACACACACACACACACACACACACACACACACACAGTTACTTCACACCCCTCCCTAAGTGTAAGCCAGCAACTCTGTGCTGGAATTTGCCAGCTGTTTCCAGAAATAATGCACACCAGTTCCCTGTGTTGTGCTGTGGCTCTCTAAAATGCCTGGGAAATCTTCTGCCAGGATATCTGTTACGGTTTGGCAGCACTTGATTGGGTGTCAGCATTGACCTCGTGTCCTGTTAACTTTTGCTGTTTCCATCACCATCTACTTCATTTCCTGACCCTGTGTTTCTCAGGCTGAAATCTGTCTTGTGTCTTCTTTAAATTGCTCATGACTTTCCTTTCCATTAGCTGCGGAGTTACCCACAATGTCTCGCCTGGGTTTTGCTTGCTTCTGGCTCATGCTCTTGTGAGCATTCTGAGGCTGCCTCTAATGTACTGTCTCAAGCCACATTTGTCATCTGAGTGGGTAGAGAGGCCATGGCCCACTCTCTCTGCCCTGGAATTGGCAAACTGTTGTAATGTCTGGCTGCTCTGACTCCCTACAGAGGAATGACTCTCAGGAGGATTTTCAGGTGCTGAGCTTGTTCCTGATTTGCGGTAGAAACCAGGATTGTTAGTTGGTAACTGAAATACACTGTTGTCATCAGACAGGAAAGCCACTAGTGATATAAACTGAAATTCTGCAGGCCTGTCAAGGATGAGCTGGCATAATCCAGGTTCTTACTAGAATTTTAGGAATTGTTCTTATGTTGCTAAATGTCCTTTTAGATGTTTGTAAGTTGGCATAGATTTTGGTGCATGTATCCAATAGAGACAGGGTAATGGCAAAAACATCTTACTTTTCTAGTATCTATCATCAATATGCCTATCTGTCTATTCATGCATCGACACCAAGGACTGACTTAATGTAAATAAAAATTTTCTTTAAAAGTCTAATTAATCTTTTACGATAAAGACTACATAATTTACTGAATTGTCCAGTACTAAACTATGCATTTTGATAATTAATATGGCAACAGGGTCTTCCCTACTTTTCACTGGGTGATCATGACTGTCCAGTTACCTATAATACATGAAACTGCCTGGAAAATCCTAAGGAATTATAATCTTTAATTAGTAATTGGGTGTGCGGTATTTGGGGTTCATTTTTTTAAGCATGAGAAGTTTCTCTTAATCTCTGAATCATTTTAACATTGAGTCAATGTCAGGATTACTTCAACTTTGCTTAGTGTGCTGTTGATATCCGCGTGGAAAAGCACAGGAAGAAATTGTCACCAGAGCAAGTAGGTGGAAGTGAAGCCTCGGGTCATCCATGAGCTAATAAGACTCTCTATATGGTTTTGAATTTATATTGTGGTCACCCAGTAAATCGTCCTTAAAGCCCCAATTGAGACAAAAAAAAAAAAAAAAAAAACAAAAAAACATGCAATGTTGTTTTCTTTGCATTAATTATGTTAGCTAGCTAGAGTGGGAAACATTTTGATTCCAGTATTCATTGCCAGTCATTACCGTATTGGCTCTTAAGTGACTGCCACCATTTAATCTACAAAGATATGTCTGACCAATGTGCTTTTCAATGTGGGTTTCAATAGTTTTGTTAATTTGTTTTGTGCGGGTTTCCTATGTATATATAATGCATTCTGGCTGCCCTCATCCTGACCCTTGCTTTGTTCCGCCCTCACCTCTCAACGCCCCCTCCACATTCACTTCCCTCCAAATCCCTTTCTCACGCTGATGTATTGGTTTCAGGCCATGCGTTTTAGCATTAAAAGCCATCACGACACACTGTTTAAAATATGAATCTGGGCCAGGAGGTAATGGCTCACTCTTTTAATCCCATCACTTGGGAGGCAGAGGCAGGCAGATCTCTGTGAGTTCGAAGCCAGCCTGGTCTACACAATGAGTTCCAGGATAGCCAGGACTGTTACACAGGGAAACCCTGCCTCAAATAACAAATCAAAACAAAACAAAATATGAATCTGGAAGAGAGAAAGGAGACATATATTGGACAGTTGGGAGGGAAAAGGGAAAATTATATAGTTAAAAAAATTAAAAACTAAAAGAAATAATTTAAAAAGTATTTCTTTTAAATCACTGCTCAAAACTGGATTGAGAACACTTGCCTATAGTGCAAGAGGAATTGAGCTTAAATCCCCAGGAACTAAGAAGAAAAGATGAACAAAGTCATACAGTATTCATTTTTAGTTGTAAATAAAAATGATTAGAAGCAATGTAAGGAGTGTTAGGAATGTTCTTGATTCATAATCAATATATATGTTTCTATTATCACTGATAGAAGTACATCATTGTTTTCTAAAAACATAGGCCTGTTATAATTACAGAATTTTAGTAAAAGTTTGCCTATTAGTCTAAGGGGAAATTTTCTTTATTGTACTGTTAATGTTTTATTCTATTTTAGTGAGGCCATAACTTTTTTATTTTTATCTTATATATTACATCCCAACAACAGTTTACTGTCCCTCCACTCCCTCCCAGTCTCCCCCACCCCTTTTCCTTCTCTCAAATCTACTCTTCCTCCATTTCCCTGCAATAAACAAGCCTAACAGATCCCCCCGGCCTCCAAGCCAAACATGGTATAACAAGAAGCAATAAGACTAGGCACAAATCATCATAGCATTTCTAGATATGGCAACCCAGTGGGACGAAAGGGGTCCCAAGAGCAGGCAAAAGAGTCTGAGACACCCATCCTCCAACTGACAGGACTTGCACAAGAACACAGAGTTATACAAGCATAACATCTATGCCAAGGTCCTAGCACAGACCCTTAGAGGGTCCCTGATTGCTGTGACGGTATCTGTGATCCCTTATGAGTCCTGCTTAGTTGATTATGTGGACCATGTTCTTGTAATTAAAGAACACTTCTAACATATTTTCTGGACTTCTTTTTGGCATGAAATAAATAAGTAAATAGCCCCCTACAAGAAGGGAGCTGCTTATTCAGCCACAGGTGTTTTAAGTACCTTTTATTCACACCATTTTAATCAAAGCTGTAAATTGTTCTTTCAGGGTCACTCTATGGCTACTAATCCATGATTGGTGCATCAAACAAATCATTCAGTAACTTACTCCATGTGCTGACTTTTCTCATGCCAGTGTTAAACATTTTTCCTGCTAAACTAACACATTTTAAAGAACTGGATGAACAAGTGGGCAGAAGTGATTATTATGCAGGTGTTATAGGAGGACATGTGTTCCATATTCTTGACATTATATCAAAAGGAAGAGTGTGAGCCTTCCTAGGAAATAGTTGTGATAAGCAAGACAGCAAATTACTAGCACAGAACAATACATGACTCTTAGGCCCTAGAATGTATTGTTTAATGTCAAGTAGAAGTAGATGAATACCTACAAATTGTGCAGTTCACTTTCTCAATTCCAGTGTATCTAGGGTATAATGATACCCTCTATTACTTTCAGGTCTCCTTTTTAATTATTATTAAAGATGGTCTGCTCATAGAAATTTTCTTGCTGAAATAACACAGGTTGATTAGTATCATAGTTTCTCTCTTACTCATTGTTGATTATTTTTTTAAAATGCTTGTGTAAGTTCAGAGAGATGACAGAGGGGAGATGTAACATGTCATTGGCAAGCAATTCCTATGACACTGTGTCTGCGTTGCTTCCGTAGAAGAAAAACCCCAAATATAGAATACCCACTATATCTGTGTGCTTATACATTTGGCTTTGTCTGTGATGGTTGTTAATTCTTTAAACAGAATAGACACTGTGACTGGTAAATCACCCTGAACCACAAGGATGAGACTTTTCATTATTATAAATATCCCGAGAATTAATTTAGGTACATTTCATATTTAAGCTTATTTATTTGTAGAAACAAAGATTATAGACATGAGAAAAGAGGGCCAGGCAACTGTTTCTCTTTGACATTCAGCCTCACTTCTTAGGACATCAACTAAAAGGAAACAACATTTAAAATTCTCAAGGGGTTGCTTGTCTTACACATGCTCAGTCTTATAAAGACAAGTAACCCTTTTCCAGGAAGGGACAGAAACTAAAAAGCATCAGAATTGAATAAGTATTCAACATCAAAGAACTGCATAAAAAATACACATTTTACATCTCTTGATATGAAGCATATTAACACACAACTCAGAGTCATATAAACTTCTCTGACCAAAGAAACAGAAGGTAGCTCCCTCTGTGTAAGAGGAAAGAAATGTGGGAAGTATTCAGGAGAGCCTGGGAACATCTGTGATCTTAACTTGCTCTCCATCACCTCAATCCAGGGAATTCATTTCCTAGCATCTGTTGCATATGGAAGTTGATGATCTCAGTACTGATTTCTAGAGACCATTTGCACCACAGTAATACATTGGGTTTTTCAGCATCAGGACTTGCTGTTAAATAGGAAGACATTCAAACCAGAGAGATATACTGTATCCAGGGAACAGAATTAAGATGCAACAAAGTAGCATTATCACAGACAGTCTTCCCAGGTAGCAGATCAGCTGTCACCTAATAAGCTTGCCAAGACTGGCATTCTCCCACATTGAGGGATATAGTGTGGTCACATAAGTACTTAACTTTCTGTTGATATGCTTTCTTGAAGAATATTAACTACTTGTTTTAAGAATTTTCAAATGCAATGGAATGTTACATTTCACTTTGAATGTCCTGTTCATAAATATTCTCACTGGCTGAAAGAATTAGTGTTATTCCTTAGGGCACTGCTATAGGTAGCAGTTCTGATTTGTGTACATATTTAAAACATGTTAATACAATGCTTGATAAAAGCATGCATGTGTGGATTGCTTATGTTGTTATAATTTTTGCTCTTAGGGAGTTATGTTTAAATCTGGAAAATACTTATACATGAATATGTAAATATTAGCTTTACATAATTTTTAAAAAATCAGTATGCATAATTATCTCATCAACAGGCAATAATCATAAGCAAAATTACTACTGGTCACTAGGTTTTACATGGATTTAGGCATAATGCATGTATATGCCATTTATATAAACATCAACAGCATATAACTTTATAAACAGGAATTTTGAAAATGCAATTCTTTTGAATATGGTGTGCATTCATGTGATTGTGTGGTTGCATAAACAGAAATAGAGGGCATGTAGCCTTCATCACTGTTGAAATACATCATATACTTTCAATGAGATTGATTGCAGCATTCCTATGTAAGGTGCGTCCTTTTCAGGAAGTAAAGCACTATGTTTCTTCCTGTTTAAAAACTTACAAATATGAAGCCAGCATGATGGCTCAGCAGGAAAAGTCCTTGCTATGATGTCTAAGGACTTGAGTTTCGTCCCATCGAATTCACATAAAGGGGGAAGGAGAAAAGATACTCCATAGAGTTTTACTACAACTGTGACATGTGTCTGGAACACATTTGCCTCTACATACTTCTCACTTACACAATAATAAAAATGAACAGACTGCCTACCTGTAAAAAAGTACAAAACATTAAGGTATATGACTTAACAACATATGAAGTTAGCAAACCTGCCTTTCTCTTCCTGCGTCAAAACAAATTGACAAGTCAAAAGGCAAACTACCATCAGCTTTATTGTAAGTCAAAATGAATGGCTCTCAAAAGCATTTGAAAGAAGTACCATCTCTTCAGAGGAGCAGACACGGGTTACTAGGCTCTTCTAGGGACATGTCTGTTTGATGATGTCACCACATGGAGGAGGTGATGAATGGCTGGAACAGGTTGGCCCTAGAAGGAAGGAGGATGGGACTCAGCCAAAGAAGCTGCTCCCTTCTCGGGAGCAGCTCATCACTGGTGTAAAAGAGACAGTGCCCTTATAATCTCTCCTCTGCCTGTCTCCTTGTTTGTGTTTTCAGATTAAAAATCATACATATGATTAAAATACAAATTTAGTTTATGAAGATTATTTATTAATATTTCAGCTAGACTGTGGCATCCTGTTCATATTTGCTATAGTATTCAAAACAATAATTTATTTTATGAATAACATTGGATAAGTGGTCATGGTATGTCTTTAAATAGTTTTTATGAGTATCCTAACATGTATTTATAATTTCTGCTTGATTATCTCAATTTTAATTTTTTGCATCTTAGGCATTACTAGAATAGCAATGTAGCTGTCATTATTGAAAATTATTAGAGTTAAAATCATTAAAGTTTAATCCAGAAGAACAAAAATTATATTGCAAATTATTCTAAAATAAATGGAACTTGATCTCCTTATATATTTGTGTTTAATCTAACATTGAATTCAGTCAAAAGTGAAAGTGAGATTATAAGAAAAGATATATAAATAGGGAAGATCAGGGGGGGAGAAGAAAACAACACATTCTGCTTCTTGGAGATGCTTGGCACAGATTTTAGGACATACTTATTTCAAATCTCACATCTTACATGTACAAAGCACATGCTCTACCTACAAACCAAACTCACAGCTTCTAATTTTATAAAAATAGTAACAGCTTTGCAAACAAGGTGATCTTTGTATTATGTTCATGAAATGGATTCATCTTAGAAATGTGCTTTTGAAGAACTAAGACAGTGCCAGAGGTGTGGCTCCGTGGTACACCACACAGAGGGGTTTTTGGCAATACTTAGCAGTACCAGCAAGACCATGGGAAGAATGTGTGACTGTCATCTTTGAAGAATGAGCTTTGATTCTCTTTGGAGGTCACAATAAAGGCAAGAATGCTTTTCTATTTATGATTTACTGGGCGGGGATTCATTTATAAATCTAAATGCAAGAGTAAGAGAAGTCACAATGGAAGAGTCTTTTCTCTTGGCACAAAACAAGAGGAGAGTCTGTGACTTCCAACACATTATACAAACATGCATGGAACTTAAATTTTTACACCATACATAACAAAGAAACTCTCAAGCATCACAACTGAAAAGTAAACCAGAAGTTCAAGGTTGAGCCGACCAAGGAGAAGCCATTAAGAAATATTAAGACACATGAATAAAAAGAAACCCAGTGACACCATGCCCCACTCGGGAATAGAAAGGAAGAGCAGAGGATTTTATAAAAATCTAAGAGACTTCAACACATGAATTTTTAAAATTGCCCAAGTCCAAGTAAACGAAAAGAAGAAATGGGATTAATAAGATGAAAACTGTGCTATAAAAGATTCAAATATTAAATTTAGAAAACAAAAAGCTAATTTAGAGCAAAACTTCTATAGAGCGGGTAACCATGCTGAGGGGACAGAGCTGGGAAGAATGCTACAATCCCCAGGGCTGCCGTGGGCATGCTCATCAAGGAGAAAATCCTGGGAAAGAACAAGACACTCGCCTCTGCATCTGTCAGAACTTCCGAGAGGAATCAAGGAAAACGAGGCAGCTTTATAATGTGAAAATTCATCTCATTGAAAGTGTTCAAAACTAAGAACTGATTACATAAGTTTATTACAGCATAAGCAATGAAAGAAAAACAACATTGTTACATGTTGGGAGAAAAATGACTCACAGAAGTGTCACCTGGTAAAGAAGGTAGAAAGAAATCGCCTTCTCTACAAGGAACAGAAATGAAAGCCGGCTTTCAATTCAACAGAGAATTAAATTTAGGTATAAATAATGATATTTTATACCTGCAGATAGGAAGCTTACCAACTGCAGATCATCACTGAACAAAACTATGGAAAGTATATTTCAACCCAAAAGAAAAACTGTATAATGGAACGCAAGACATTCTGAGCATTAGCCAAGGGGTTGCAGGAGTGAGGGACACAGTGGTCAAATCTAAATAATTACTGAATTGAGAAAAAAAAAAAACATAAGACTAGCTGGAAGGATATTTTCAACCCTCTGGAGGAAGATGTGGAATGGCACTGGGATGAGACAAATAGAAAATGGGGCAGCAATTGAGGGTAAAATATGAACCCTTAATGGAAAATCAGAGCAGAAAAGCAATCTCCATGGCGAAGCCTGCAAGTACCACCGTGGGTTACCTTCAAGGAAGCTTGCTTGTTTAAATTATATAAAAGAACATGTGTTTCCTTAATCATACCAAGGAGAATAAAGCAAGAGGGGGGCTGTCTCATAGAAGACAGAGGTAAGAGATAGGAAAAGGGAATATGTAGTGAGTAAAATGTATTTACATAGTATAGTTATGCATCAATGCTGATAGGTCTTAGGAAGTGATGCTGTCTGAAGGAAACTGCTGAAAACTTACTGAAAGTCTGTGGGATTTTCTGGTAGTGGATGAATAGATATGCAAGAACAGGGATGTGTTCAAGTTTTAGAAGAAAGAATCAGAAGGGAGCGTTGCCAACTTAACTTCTGGAAAAGAAATACGTAAATGGAAATGGGGGAGCGGAAAGTTTCTGTATCGTCAGTGTTATGTAAACAATGCTGACATCAATATTACAAGATTCACATTTTAAGTCCTTTTCATTAAATAGTGTTGGAAAAGGACACAGAATGGGAAGCCTGGCATCCTAGTTCCACCCTTACTGTTTCCAGAATTTAATTTAAAAATTAGAAATGAGTAGGTTTCATTGAGTTGCCTAGGAAGCTCATTGAACCCTAATACATTGTATAGAATATAACCCAGAGATAATACCAAGGAATTAGTAGAATTGAGCAAAGCAGAGGTATTTGTTTCCTATTTTCAGAACAATATGCGTAGTTTATTTTATATTGTGAAACTCTGGTGATGTGTCTGTAGTTCTCTGGGCAGTAAGATCGCAACTCGCAGTAAGCAGTATAGCACACAGGAGTGGCTGGGCTTGCTCTAACCCGTAGTCTTTCAGAAACTGGTTGTTCCATTACTATGCTACTTTGATAAACCTTAGTTATTACATCTTCATTTTATTTTATCTGTTGCTCCTCCAGAACACAGTTCCTAGTTCAGAACAGAAATAGTGGAAAATGAAAAAAAAATAGGTAAGCTGAACCTCACATAGGTCTCAACACAGCATGAGGCTGGCTCAGAAACAGACATTAAGATCGATGAGACAAAACAGAAGACCCCAACATGAGTGCACGTGACTACAGCAATTTGTAGTTGACAAGAATACTAAGATAATTACAGACTGATTGTGAAACAGCGCCTTCTCTTTAAAAAGCTGTTGGAAAATAGATCTGTAGCTATCATCTTGCCCAAACATCAATTCCAAATGGATGAGTGATTTCACTCAATGTGAAATCTAGAATAATGAAACTCCAAAAGAGGATATATGCAATTACTCTGCAACATTAAGGTGCAGTTTATGCTAGAGTAACAAGTATAGGCAATTAATTGCTGCTGAGATGAGAAACAAGGACAAGCCCCCTGATAGTTATTCAATGTCAAGTGGCCAGCCCTAAGCATACACACAGATAAGCAACACCAAATTGACTTATTGGGGTGTGCTATAGTATGAAACTATAGTCATTAGAAAGAAGTGGTCATGGATTTGAAAGGTATTAGGTGACATGGTAGGAGTGGCGTAGGGAGAGGGAAATGTGGAAATAGTATGGATTCAGTATTCATGTATGAAAATCTCAGAAAAATAAAAATAGCAACCAAAAAGATTTAGGTATAGAAAAGAGTTTTCTGAGTAGGGCTCTATTTGCTATGAAGAAAGGCTAACAAACTGATGAACAGGACTTCTTAAAACTAGGAAGTTTCTATCCAACAGTGAAAACAATTGCATGAAGAAGAAGCCAGCAAAGTGGGAGAGAGCCGTTGTCAGCGACTACGTCTCAATAAACAAAGAACCAAGAAAAATGGATGACCCAATTAGAAAATGTACTGAATGGAAATTTAAAGAGCTCAGTTGGGAAATGCTAATTAAAACTGTTTTTTTTGGATCCATCTTACCCAGAATGTCTGATATCAAGGATATGTATGAAAACAAATGCCAGCAAGGATGTGGGGAAAGGGGAGCCCTCATACACTGGTCATGTGATTGCCAGCTGGTACTGCCATTCAGGAAATCAGTATAGAGAATCTCCGAAAAGCTAAAGGGAGATAGATCTACCAAATGGCCCAGATACACTGTTCCTTAGCATATGCCCAAAGGACTCAACACTCTATCACAGATATACTTTCTTACCCGTGTTCATCTAAGAAATAAAAAAGTCTAAAGATCCTTTAGTGGGTGATTAAAATGGTACATATCCACAATGGAATCATATCCAGCTGTAGAGAATAAAATGTGCAAATAAATGGCTCTTTCAAGTAGGAATTTTGCCTTTTTTTTTTTTTTTGTTTCTCTCTGTTAGTAAAACTTTATAAAATGCCAATATTTTGTGAAAAGTAAGACCATCTGACAATTCTGCGCATGACAGTCAGAGACACATAGATCTATAGTAGTAAATTCTAAATTCACATTGTTTCATTATCTTTAAGTAATACCATATAAGGAACCAGATGCTGTTTGCTTAAAATTGATTTTCAGCGAGGATACATATCAATAGTTTCTTGTTAAAATGCCCTTGTGTTTTTGTTGCATTTCATATATTCTGCCACTGCGAACACATATAAACTATTTTATTGAATGTGCGTATTTTGATCGAATCAATCATTAACTTGTGTTATTTAGCAAAAACAATGACTTTCTCTGGGGTTCATTCAGCTTTGCTCACACTCTACAGTAAGTTCAAGTCCATGGAATTAAGTTCACACTGAAAGTAAACATATGAATGCTGAATCAAAATAGAATTGCTTTATTGCAAATTTATTTGAATGGGCAACTAAATGTGACTTGATTTCACTCACATTGTTTTTTATACAAACTTCCATTTGTCTATGGTAGGTCACAGTATTTTATGTAATGAGGTAAGCATTCACTCACCAACACAGGCTAGTGGAACCTTAGCTAGTCTTTCCTCTGACCTCAGGCAGAGCTCAGGGAGTAATGCATTGCTCTATGCTCTATGCCTATGGAGGCAATAGTTCTCTACTCGTAGATACAGAACTGTCACAATCTGCAATCTAATGAGTGATGGAAAAATTCAGCTGTGAAATTTGAAACAAATACGTCATCCATGTGTTTTCCCAGTTTTTGTTTATGTGTTGTTCAAAAGGTTCAAATTTTTAATTATATTTCTCTTTTCCTTTACTCTAAACATACCCCTCCCCCATTCTTCCTCAAATTCATAGCCTCTTTTCTTCATCAGTTGTTATTGCATGTATACACATATTAGTGCGTAAATATATATTCCCCAGTATAACATGTTGGTGACCATTGCAGAAGCTTAGAATCAGAGCACACGTTGATTATGTCACTGTGAATTGAATCCACTGTGTGTTTCAAAGAGGTGATCGATGAATGGGGTCTTACCTTTCTCTTGGAGCACTAAAAAATTAACTCTGGGATCACAGATGATGCATTAGCTGTGTAATTGGTTGTAAGCATGCATTTAATCTCAGTTTCAGTTTCTTCGTTCTCCAAAGGTCAATAGTTCCTACCTGATTCGTGGATATGTGAGACTGGATGAACAGCACATAGGAAAAAAGAACACCTCCCACACAGTAAATAGCCTATTAGTGTACCCTGTGATGTCACTGCATATAAATAAAATGCTGTTGCACCATAACCCTGCATTTAAAATGTGTGCGATTTGTTAATTTAATTTCTTGTATGGCTGTCGTGCTTGTGTGTATGTAAGTGTACTGTTTGCATGCCTCATGCCTATAGATGTCAGAAGGGGGAACACGAGCCTGTGAAACTGGAATTATGACTAGGTGTCAACTGTCCTGTGGGTACTAAGAACTGAGCCTCTGCAAGAGCAATTGATTTTACCTGCTTAGCCATCTCTCTTACCCCATAGAACACACTCTTAACCCAAGTATAGTTTTACCACTGTAACTTTGAGAGAACGGTTGTTTCCTGGGACATTGTATTTGCTCAATAAAAATGTGTGGCTTTCTGTCCCTTCACACTGTCGGCAATAATCGGAATCATCTTTCTTTCTTTGAAAGCATATAGAATGAGAATATAAGAATATGTATTAAATAATGACTATTGCATTCCTGTAAAGTGTCTCTTCAGCTATCTATTTTACCATTTTTAGTGATCACTCCTCTAGCAAGTAATGTATTTCCACAATGTAGGTACGAAACTACTTGAGATACTGAATTATTTTAAACCCCCCTTAAAGATAATGAATTAAATGGATTAACATAAAGACTTTCAAAGGTTTGTTTTGCTTTTGTTGGCTTTGTAAGATGATGTCTCTCTATGTACCCCAGCTGGTTTGAGTGTCTGTTGATAGCATCTCAGTCTTTTGAATGATGAGATTAAAGGCATACATCACCATACCTAGTTGTAATTAACTGTTTAAACTCATGCCTCCCTCCCTCTCTCTCTCGCTCTCTCTCTCTCTCTCTCTCTCTCTCTCTCTCTTTCTCTCTCTCTCTCTCTCTCTCTCTCTCTCTCTCTCTCTCTCTCACACACACACACACACACACACACTTGGTTTTGATTCGTCCCATTCATTTCTGACTCTTCTACGCAGTTATCAAATTGGGGCTGGGAGGACAAGCTAGTTCTAGTAAACAAAAAGGGATTGTTAAACTAAGCAATGCAGTTTTCCTTGTTTTGTTTCTTTTCCATGTCCTCCTTTCCTGGCTGTGTTCTGTGATGCAGAGCTTCTTGGCAGTGTAAAACCAAGAAGACCACAGGACACTGACCTGCTCTGCTCATGGTGGGAAGGAAAAGGTCCTGCCTACCAACTTGTTTCTGGCGAGTTTGCACTGATACCTTTTACAGGCTAAACAGTATTCTTTCTACTTATTTTCCTATAACTTTTGTTCCTCTTTTGGATGTTGAATTTTTGTCAACTGCTTTTTCTTTTTCAATTTGTGAGACTGTAGATGTTACTTTAATTTATTGTATTATAAATTATAATTTCCTTAAAAAAATTAGACAACTCTACATTCCGGGGAGAAAACCACATTTCTGCTTGCAAACTAATTAAAAAAAATCATCTATTCCAATTTTCTGGGTGTTTATAATATTTCTTTGTAACTTCACTAATTAAGACAAGTGAAGTTACATTTTACTTTGTTGGAAAGTTTTTTTTTTGAATAATATAATAAATGTGACATATTTCCTGGGCTTGAATTATTTTAGTTATCTAATCTTAAGCTATTCAATGATTTTTAGTTTTGTTTTATAAGTAGTTCAGACACTTCATCCCAATTTTTAATTCAGCATAAATTTGCTCATAATTTTCCTATGTGATATTTTAATATGAAGAAACAGATGGAATGATTTATTATATTCCATATATTATAATTCATGTCTTCTCTTTATTTTGTATATTTATTATCTCGGGTGTTAATTTTAAATAATTTCTGTTTCTATGGACTAGATTTTATTACCCTTTATCCTAGAATGTCTATTGTACTTCAATTTCATTTTGCATATTATTTAATTTTACATTGTATGCCTTTGATCTGTAGAATTTCAATCTGAGCATTTTTTCTCCCATATTTAGTTAGTGGACTGTTTCATTATATAAAACATAGTTTATAATTTCTGTTTTAATTGCCTTACGGCTAAAGTCAACATGGGTGTCAGTTCAGATAAAGTTTCATCTCACTGGGGGTTTGTTGTTTGACTCATTTTCTTGTAATAATCCCTCACTGTTTCTTTGCATTAAAAAAGTTATCCAGTGCAGTCAAGTTGAAAGAAAAAAAATAGCTTTTATGAGCCAGCTGGTTTACTGGAATGATTTTGACATCACAATTTTATCTAATAACAATGAGTTTAGATCTCATCAAGCTCTGCTGAGTCAATTTCCAACCTGCCCACAAATTACTGAACTGTCATTTATTGCTCTTTCTGCTGTAATGTGAGCTACTCAGGCACATATCTCTCATGCCCTTACTCACATTTTTGTTTCTCTTGCTGGACCTCTTCTGACTCCTTATGACGCCTTTTTGATTTTGAAAACATATTGTCTGTTCATCACTGTCTGTGCTAGCGTGGTCAGTGCCTGCACGCTTCACTTTCTTTCTCCTTGTAAGTGATGTTCCCCAAGATGTGATACCTAGATGCCCAAGAAGATGCCAGGATATCAGAACAAGAATGAAATTGTGAAAAAATGGATAGCTGGATACTGATGGGGAATGTAAGGCATTTAAAATACTTCTCTCTGATTGTGATTCACCGTGCAGCCCTCATTTAACCCCTGATGCCATAAATGTGGGTACCAATTCCTTATCCTTCATCAAAGTGCAGTTGTAAAGATGTATTTGTTTTGTTCATGATGAGATGCACTTGGACTGCTTGGAAGTGAGCAGTTCCTGTGAAGGAGGTTTTATTAGTACCCTGTCTATGATATTTAGCTAAAAAAAAAAATAGCTATCTAGTTCTACGTTTATGTGTGTATGAACATACATACATACATGTAGCTGGTTCTGTTTGGCTTCACCTTAGTAACATACACTAAATCCTCCGCCTGTCTCTTCATGGTGTGGTCACTCAATTTTATATTACTTTGGACATTCCATTGTCTACTTATACCAGGGTTCCCATTCCCCATAGATGAATTCTTAGTTGTTAAGAAGTTTTAGTGTTCATGAATAAAGGCACTTTCAAACATCCTTGTGCAGGTTAATGTGTGACCATAAATCTTTGACTCCCTTCATGGGTGAAAAAAGGCATAATTTCTCCACTATACGGGTAGAATGTGTTCAGTTCTGTAACACACCATCAAATTGTAATGCAAAGTGGCTGTGCTGTTTCAAATACTCACCAGGAACAGAAATTTCCTGTTGTTCTATGGTCTTGTATTATAAGACTTTTAGATTTTCCAAATTTTAATAGGAATACTCTCTCATATTATTGCATCTGTTTGCAGCTGCCTCCAAGTACATGTTGTCAAACATCTTTTCAGAGGTTTATTTCCCACTTGTATATCTTCTTTGCTGAATCTCCATATCCAACCTTCTTCACATTTCCTAACTGCTTACTATTTTCTCTTTGGTTTTTAAGCATTATTTGTTTCTACAACAAAACAGTCTTCTATCAGATATGCTTTTATAAATTTTGCCACTCTATGCCCTTTCTTCTCACTCTTTTGAAGTCATGATGGATTCTTTCCTTTAGCCTGCATTAATTTTCAGCTGCTCATAATGACCAAATCACTGCTTACATTAATAACTAGGATGCATGTAAGTTCTTTTGTTGAGTTTAGTCAGAACTTGATAATTCATCTAATATGAAAAAAGATGTTTATTTTCTATCTAGAAATAACATATATTGGAATATATTGAAAATTTGCTAGATTCCTCAAACTGACTACCTTACAAAAATCTTAGAGGAATAACAAGAATGATTTTGTGATAGCTAGTTCTTTGCCTTCAGAGATATAACTTTAACTATAAAACATGAATAACTTAAAAATATAAGATGTAGTAATATATTGTATAATATATACATACATATACATACATGCATGCATATATACTGTCCCACTGAGTCTATTTATGTGTAGTAGTGGGGCCATCCACTGGAGTGTGGCCAACCTACCAATGCCCTCTACTCCAAAGAAAATTATTTTCTCTCCTCAGGAAGCCATCGTCTGCCAAGGTCCTCGGGTATGAGTTGGGTCTCATGAACTAGTTCCCTTCCAAGTTGAAATTTCGAGTGTCTAGCCCTTGCAACGCTTTTTGGTTGATACCCACAACTAATGTCAGTTCATTCCCGCTGTAGCTGTGTGCCACATGGATAGGATAGTTTCTCACAGTACTCGTTAATCACAAAGATGGGAAGCAAAAGTTCACTAACCCAAACCATCAAGGCCAAATTAGTTAAAGCAAGCAATTCATTTAAGCAAGCTTTTGTATTTGTGTGCAGGGACTGCCTCCCCCTAAGCATGGGATCTGAGGAGAACAAGGCTTGTGTAGCTCAAAGGTAGGAGGATTCCAAATGGGTGGTTGGGAGGGCAATGCAGGCAGGGTTACAGGAGCAATGCAGAAACATAAGTTAGTCATAGAGACACCCTGAAACAAAGACATGATTGCAAACAAAACAACAAGATAGTTATAACAAGGCATTCATAATCTTTTGAAACATAGGTAGTGTTGCAAGATGATCATAACTTCTTGAAACAAAGACATGGTTGTCATTTCCTGGAACAGGCAGTACAGAACCATTTGTTGTTGAGGTTACAAGTGGGATGTAGTCCAATCCTTGAGAAACAGATTTAATCATAGACAGGAATGAGTCTACTTTGTCTTTCCTGTAAGATGTCTTTTAAGCCTAAAATGGATGCAGGCAGATTCGTCATATTCTCCCCAAACTTTGGCTCTCAGATCCTTTCTTCCCACCTCTTCTAGGATGATCCCTGAGGCTTGCAGCTGAGGAGAGTCTTACGAATGTCCCATTTAGACAGATCACTCACAGTCACTAATTTTCAGCTCATTGACTAATTAGGAGTCTCTGAATTAGCTGTTGCCTACCAGAAAAAAAAATCTTCTCTGACCAAAGTTGAGAGCCTCACAGATCCATGGGTATAAACCTATTATTTATAAAGAAGTTTGCTGGTGTGGCCATTTAGCAAAACAGTATGTTTAGCTCTGCATCCTACCCCAGGGCCTATCACCTCCCAGCCATAGGATTTTACCTCTTTAACCATATCAGACAGAAACTTTCTCCTGTGGAGCGGGCTTCTAATGCAAGTAGATTGGTTGATTAGCCAAAGACATTTATGTTATAAATACCTATACTTTTTGAAACTGAGTTGTAAAGTTCAAAACATCAAAATTTCAGGCATTAAGGAAAATTCCATTTAGAAATCCCCTTGTCTACAAAAGGCCTGAAGATGTAGGGCTATTGATAACAGTCACCCACATCAACCCTCTTTATGAACAGAATTTTTACACATTTTTCTCAGAGTTTGCTTTCTACCATGACTTTTCATTTAAGAAGCTTTTGGGATCATTAGATTGTTATTGTAAAAAGTGTTTTTAAAGAGCTTGCCTTATAAGTAAAAGTTAGCATAATATGTTATATTAATGACTATTTTTATTTAAAATTCAGTAGCGTTCCCATGCCATATGCTTGACAACTTGCCAAGAAAAAATTAAATAAATAACATTCTCATTTATTCTTTGAGAATTTCATACATTTTATCATATTTACCCCCTCCAGTAGGATTATCTCCCAGTCTCCTTCCCCATTCCCACCTCTCTCTCTGCTCAAACAGTTCAGTCTTGTGTTGATAACTACGCCTGTGGGTGGGAGCCTGCCTTAAAATGTGGGCCCTACACCGTGTCACTCCACTGAAGAATGCTGACCTCTCTCTTCCTGCAGCAATAAATTATGTCCTTAGCTGGGAAAGGGACTTTATGCCAGCCTCTCCTCCCCCATGCTTGAATTTTGTCTGAATTTGCTAGGACACTTGAATGAACAAGTACATAGTCATTTTGACTTTATTTTGATAATGGAACTTGGAATTGTAGCAGCTCGAGTCTGAGATCTGTGCTGATATGGATATTTCTTAAGGATCCTGAATCTATCTCAAGATAGTAGCTCTTTGGCAAGACTAGCAGTTAAAAAGCTCATAGCTAATATTTGAGTTCCTTGTTGGTTTCACAGATCTTTACAGGTGGACCACACATGTCAGTAGCCAGTGTTTTATAAAGAAAATAAAGAGGAAATGAGCTATTCTTATAATCCTATGTAATATATTCATTCAATCTGTTTTGTTATGATCACAAGTAGTCATGATTTTTTGCATAGTTAATATAATAAGGTTTGATAACAGGAATAGAAAAGTAAAAGACATTGGAAACAGAAGTTGTCATCAATAGCAACTAAAGGCTCCGAGTGAAAAGACATTTTGAATTCCTGATGCTGTTTTCTCTCATGAGTACTATTATAAAGGTTTCATATGAACTTTATACAGAATCGTTCATTGGGCAGCTTCTTAATAAATCTTAATTTACTCCTCATTGACTGCATTTTGCTAATGGACTGTTTGATTTCTAGTTTGAGCTGAGTGAAACTCACTCTGCACTGACTCAGTGAAGCTACCTAAACTTTTGTTTTATTAAATAATCTCAACTAGTATTTTTTTTTAAGTTCCCTAACCATTCCAGCCCAGTCCTAAGTGTGATATTGGCTCAGAGCCCACATTTCCCCTTTTTTAGGTTTACTATTGTAACACGGGATGGCCATTAACTCATGATCTTCTGCCTTGGCTTCCAAGATAGGAGAATTTCAGGCATGTGTCACTACATCCAATTTCACTTTCTTGTTTATTACTGTATTTGTAGAAGCTGCTATTTCTCCAGTTCTCGTTGTTATGATCCAAAGGATTAAAATCCACATTTCCTCCTTTTGCTTACATTCATGGACATATATATATATATATATATATATATATATATATATATATATATTTATCTTTATGTGTGTGCTGCTACCACAACAGCCTGCAGGTGACAGTGCTCTCCTTCCTTCATGTACAATTCCAGGATCACTCAGGTGGTCAGACTTGGCAGCAAGTGCTGTTATCCACGCAGGTATCTCCTCAGCCCATGGCCACAGTTTTAAATGTGTGGCACCAGTGCCTGCTGAGTCTTAATGGAGAGGATTTGGCAGGAAAATAGTCCCTGACTGAACCCCCAGGTTGCCTATTAACACCTGCCATTACCTGCCATCTAAATGTAAGTTAAATAATCTTCCCAATTTGTATTTTTGGCAAGATGCCACCAGAGCAGATGGACAAGTCTGTATGTAACTGGAAATTGTGCGCATACATTTAATGTGCGGACTGTGCGCATTATTCCTTTCCGAGAGCATCCGAGCATCCTTCTGCTCTCAGCATCTTTTGTGTGTACTGTTTACACCATATGCCAGCACAGTGGGAGGGCCCTATCCGACAGGCAAAAGGGAACACTCATATATTTCATGGAAACTGTTTCATAGAGTCAATTTATCTCATTCAGGGAAAGGAACATATGAAAGTATTGTGAGTACATGTTATTTCAAGTAATATATTTCCAAAACCAATTTTTGTATTTAAAAAAAAAAAAGGCAAAACAATGTAGAAATGGCAGAAAACAATAGAAGTGTATTACTTTGTACCACAACACCCTTAAGCTATTAGAAGTCCACATTCTTTTTCTCAGATCCCATCACAATCGTGCAAAAAGCAACTTGTCCGCTGCCATTACAGTTCTTCCGTACTAATGAAAGTGTTCTAGTCCCTGTCTCTCAACAGTTCTCATGTTCGCCAGCCCTCTGAGTCTTTCCGAGTCTCCAGTTATGTGATGCATTACACAATTTGTAATTTTTTTCTTTAAATCCTCAGTATTGCATTTTTCAATTATTGGTAGTAAGTCTAATATTCAACCTATCCATAGCCGTTTTAAAGTAGGAGAATGCCAGTCTCACTAATTCAATCACAGCATAGGGTGTGGTGAATGGAGTAGCTCCCACCAGTATTAATACAAATGAGTTTGCCAATGCTCCCAGCTCTGTGCTTTTTAGGAACTTGCTTTTGTCAGAATTCTGCATTTCCACTTGAGACCTCAAAAAAGTGAATGCTAAAAGTGGATTAAACATGGAGGGATTTTGTTAAAGAACGTGCTCTTGTGACAAAATCAAAATCGTTATGGGAAATAAGGTGAGCTCTTCCATATAAACCTAGGAAGAGAAGTGGGAGTTCTGAATTTCTCTGATGTGCTGAAGTAAAATAAATAGATATGTAAGTTCAACAATCCCATAAAGGAGTCTTTAAAATACAGGAATCCAGTGTCTCCTCTGGAGCAGACATATTTGAGCATCAGGAGCTGAGACAAGCCCTTGGTAACATAGCCTTGAGGATGTAGTATTTCAAGAGGTAGCAACTGCAGTTCATGGTCAGTTACACTTGCAATGACTTGTCTCCATTCTCATGCTCACCGTAAACCTGCAATGTGATTAATCTCTTAAAGGGACCATTCCCAGCTAAGCCCATGAGGAATTTGGTTTGCATATTGTCAGTAGTGACCTTATTTCCATGAAGAATTATTCTTCAGTGACAAATATTCATATAACCAAGATCACCAATCTTTCCTGCTTAATAGAATTTTCCAGAGCAGCAAATTAGCAGTGCCACTGAGTTAGTAATCTCACACACGAGAGAGACAGAGAGAGAGAGAGAGAGAGAGAGAGAGAGAGAGAGAGAGAGAGAGAGAGATTCAACAAATGTTTCAAACTATTATGCCTAGGAATTGTTTCAGATATATTGAGCCTCTGAGATGGCACCTGACCCAAGAAATAAATTATAACATGTAGGTCCAAGAACTCTCATCCAGATATGTGGAGAATGTCTAGTTAAGCTTGCCTCTGAAGCACAACTCTCTCATCCTATGCTGACAAATTATCACTGTTCTTGGAACACTTAGACCAGATCAACACAAGATCCTTGATGGTTTGGATTACCAGTTTATTTTTTGTTTTCATCCTGAGGAAAAAAAAAAAGTAGATTCCTGAGATTTGCAGGTGATGTTTCTGGTCTCCACCAGTTTGATAACTCAGAGAGCTCTGAATGGCTTTTCCTGTATCTTACTTAGAAAGGACAGCATCAGGGGCAGAGTGACTACAATGTCTCCTCATGTTCTCCTGGTTTCCAAAAAGCTGAGCCAGACTTCCCCACCTTGTGACATAAGAGTTTCCAAGGCCAAAAAGCTCAAGTTCTAGTACACAAGCACTTTCCAATAACTTTGGTTACATTCTGTACTTAGCTGAAAGGTTCATGCTGCCAATGCCAGGTCAAGGTTACTACAACTTTCAAAGGCATGGATCCAGGAAGTGCTGAACAAACTGGGAGCTGTTGTATTATATCTGTCTGCTACAGAACAATGCCAGTCTACACTTTTTTAACCCATAAGAACACAGAATAAATATGGATCTCCATCAGAGAAGAAGCTTCAGATACAACATCATATTCAGTAATATTACATATGAAAATGATGGGACTCATGTTTCAGTTTGACAGTGGGCTGATTGATCCCAACAGCAGTCACAATATTCTGTATTCCTGATCCTAGTAAAATAATAGACATGTTTGTTTTTTATCTCCAGTTTAGTTGGGGCATGAATATGAAATTTTGGAGGTAGGAATTGAATAATATATGACTTGTTAGAAACTATAGTTTTCACTGTAGAGCTCTGCTGTCGGCTGGGATAAACCCACCATCACTATAATCAGGTGCTGAAGAGGATAAACATGAATGTGACACGTTGCAAATAAGAAAATAAGTACTTTGGCATGACTGGCCTTTTGGTTGTAATCAAATCAGTTTCTGGAGAATGAGGTAAAGGTGTGCATTAAGAATCCCCCAGACCTTGCACAGCAGGAGTGAATCTCTGACACTACAGGATCTTTAATTCAATTGACGTAACACACACATTCCTTTTTATACTGAGCTAAATGAACATCATTGACTGATGCACTGGACTTTTGTTTCTAGGGTGGCCTCACATCTCATGTTTGTGGGCTCCACCTCTGTCAAAGTTTTCAGTTTTAAGACAGACTCATCCCCAGTGTTAGGCAACAGCATAGGTAGATATCACATAAATATGTCCTAGAGAAAAAAAGATCATGTTGGAAATTTGGCAAAAATAACCAGCTATTACATTTTATATTGTTCCATAAGGGGTGTGTATGTGTGTCAGTCTCTCTGTGTCTCTGTGTTATCTTTGTCTCTGAGTGTTCACATGTCGGTACATGTATTAGAAGAGGAAATAATTAAAACTAGCACTTTTTATTAAAGGCTAACTCCACTTTTAATGACTCAGACCTACTTTTTAGTTCTTTATAAATGACCAACGGATACACATGCTGAAGGATAATAACAGGCGCCTCACTCAGTCTCTGGCTGTGATGTGACATTTGATTTATGCTGCGGCTCCCACGTTCTGTGGATAAGATGCATAAGGAAGTTCCTTGGTTTGAAAATGTTGCAGGCTGGGTTATTTGGTAGATTCCACAGCTTTCTGTGACCAAAGCAGAGTCTGATGGTGCACTTTATTGTAATGAATTTAAGTCAGTCTCAGCTGATCTTGGTCTTGGGAATGTTCCATTTTGGATTGTGACTTGGGAACTGTTTGAATAGCATGCACTCATAATCTACACATATTCACCCAAGTGCAGTCTATTCCCCATAATATTGATGTTGAACGCTGTAGTTGAGGTATTTTCCATGTACTGCTGATCCCATGCTGCCACCTCCCCTCTTCAGATAAAGCCCAAAATAATAGTTAAGAGTGTCATGAAGAGTAATTCTTTGTGAGAAAAGTATCTTCATTTTCTCTATACAATAAGAGGTTTGAAGAGTTTTATACCTTCCTAAATCTCACTTCAGGGGTTTTGTACATGCATAATGTTCAAGGCAACAGACAAAGCTGTTCTGTTCTGTTTGTTTAGTTACACACTAGCCAAGATTGATCTAGAATTCAGGATGGTCTCAGGCAGTCCCTGAACTCTCTGGAAACATCCATTCCTACCTCAGGCTCTTGAGTACAAGGTACTGGGTCAGAGCTGTGAGGTAAGGCATGGAGTTAGACTCAGCTATGGCCACACAACATTGTTGCCTTCTCTTATTTTCTTCTATTTTGAAATTCTGGCACCAGAATTTGTGGTCTCTCACATGCTAGACAAATGTTCCATCATTGAACTGTATCCTCAGCCTTTTTCTAATTGTTTGTGGTGTGTGTTTTGTGGCTAAGAACCCAAAGTCTTATAGTAACTCATTGTTTTTTGTTTTGTTCTTCTAGGACTACAATGATGAAATTCGCCAGGAACAACTCAGGGAGTTGTCTTACTTAAATGGCTCAGAAGAATCTGGCCGTGGCCGAGGTCTTAGAGGCAGAGGAATCAGAATAACTCCCATAGCTCCTTCAAGGTACCTGAGTTCTCGCTCTTAGTGGATTGCCAGCAAATGGTCACTGCAGGACTGTGCTGTTCTGCTCTGTGTCATGATTCCAAACAGAATTAAACAATCACATCAACACACACCATAATAAGACAGTAAGACAGGATACTTAAATAGCATTAAAAAATAACAGCCTTATCAAGATCCATATCATAGTAAATCGGTAATAATAGATGGTCAGAGAGCACCTAAGCAATTACACACATTAATTCGTCACATTTTTTTTGAGCTTGAGATAACCACTTTTGTAAGTGAGGAATTGAGGAACAAAGTTGGATAGGCCAAGTGTAGTAGCCCATGTCTTTAATCCCAGAATTTAAGAGACTGAGAAAAGTGGGTCTCTGTGAGTTCAACACCAGCCTGATTGTCATGATGAGTTCTAGGCCAGCCATGGAACTGGTTTTAAACACAAAAACAGCAGCAAAAGTTGGGGAGACTATTAAAATGTTAACCTAAAATGGTGGATATATTCTGACTCCAGAATTCATAATTGTGAGCCCTTAACAGCTGTCCTTAAATAATGAGGTGGCAGTTTGCCCTGTCCCCAGGTTTAGGGCACAGAGCTTACATAGTCCTTTGCTTTTGTACAACCAGAAAGTCGTCACATGATGGGAAACTATGTATTTTACCCATGCCTTATATAGTTCTTGAAAGGATATAGCATTGTCAAGTTGATAGACATGCATTAGATATATCTCCATCGCTTAAGAAAAGCCAGAGCTCACTTTAGCCTGACAACAAGCTTGGTTATATGAAGGTCATGCACATATTTGGCTTTGCAAGATCATTGATGATAATGAAAACATTTTGATTTCATAGAGTTCTGAATTTTTTTTGTTGTTGTTGTTAACTGAAAACATTAGTTTACAAAGAGGCAAAGATTCATGCATGATATAGAACTCAGGCAAATTTTACTGAACATATTTTCCATAGGCAGAATAGAGACATCAAAAACCAAGGCATAGACAGAAGTCTGGGGTCATAGGGTCAAATCCCTTCCAAGGATGCTGTAGCTACTACTCTATCTTGGGCTTCCTTTTGCCATGCTTCAAGCTCAACAGCTTTGCCTGCCTTGCTGTCCCGAATTTATTCTGGTAACCCTGCACTCTGTGCATCCTTATACCAGAGGCCTTAAAGCAGTCTTCCCAGTCATGGCCTGGAACTTGAACAAAGAATAATAATAACCCTTTTTCTATTTAAAAGTTACTTCTCTCTCTTCCTCCCCCCTTCCCTGCATCCCTCACTCACAGGCTGTGTAATCCATTCACTACTTCTCTATTTCTCTGACTCTTATATTTGTAAAGGACATACCCTAAAATAGTATCTCATCTGTCATAATAAAAGTATCTTTAGATATGCTAAATTATTCTGTAACTTTAATTAATGTCCCACACATTTCAATCATTAAAAATACACTATTGGATTCACATTTACCCTATTAAGACCTCGCTCATTTATCAGAAAGAAATTAAGGATTCCCACTCAGCATGTATGTGGGTCAATGTAGACATTCTGGGAAATTAAATCTATCTAAAGGAAAAGACTTAAAACTTTTGCCAAAGCTTTTTTTCATATTTCATTCTAAAAACTAAAAACCAAATACTGTAATACTTGGACAGGTTATTTCCTTATGGATGCTTGTTGATCTGATGCAACATTTTATAAAACTTGCATTTCTAGGTGATTTTCTTGGATTCTGAAATGGCATCCTTGCGAGTCATCTTAAATAGGTTAATCCTAGGCTCTGTACAATAAAACCTCACCACATTTGTTGTTCAGACATGTCACTTAATAGTTTTAGCAGTTTATCAGGTGTATCTTAACTACATATTTGGCAGAGCAAAGAAATCCACACGTTTCTTCTGTATTCTTTCAGAGTTTAAATACCTAAAATAATATGCCTATCTTGTTGTGAAATCTTTAAAACAAATAGTAATAGATTTTGTCTATTATTAACATAGGGAGTCAGGTTCTTGAAGGAAACTTATGGGAGAAAGCTTTATTTTGGCTCAGAGTATTTGCAACATTTGAATGGGCTTTAACTTTGGTAACTCTTTCTTAATTGATTAAATAATGAAACACTTATCATTGAAGGCAGATTTTGAATGAACTTGTGGACCACACTAATAACTACCATAGAACTAATAGAGTTAAAAAAGAGGTATAGCCATACCTATTTTTTCAGAAAGAATCTCAGAAATTGCTGTGATAATGAGAATGAGAGCAATTGTCTGGATTCGGGGAAAGGAGTGGCAAAGGAGACCGAGTCAAGACCAGGGAAACAATGAAGACAAACCTATGGCCCAAGGGTGGCAGAAATGAGCAGCAGGTGAAATACAGAGAGACCAAGCAGAGAGAAGAGTAAAAAGTCCAAAGAAGCATCTTCCAGATAATAGTTTGGAGAAGTCTTAAACATAACTCAGGAGGCCCGGGGGTCATGGAAAGTGTAACAGGAAACTGGTAGGTTTGTGGGCTTGGTGGGCTCAGCCAAGTGTCTTCCCAGAGTGCCGAAAATAAGAACTGAAGAGATGACATTTGGTTCCGAAATGAGCATGACGTGAAGATTACATGCAGAAAGTGCTCTTTGAAGAAGCCAGAAACTTAAAGAATAGTGCACTGGGGATTTAGCCCCGGACAGCATCCTAAAAATAGATGATGCATGTTTTAGATTGAATGGGAGAAGGCAATGGTGTTAATATTGCCAGGAAGTGACAGAGCATATAAATGAGAATCAGACAGACTCTGGATGAAGTTTTGCTAAGTCTGGGTCTAAGATCAGTTGAAGAAAAAATGTAGTGAAAAACCAGAATCAATATAAGCATGACATAATTGCAGAGCAGAGGCATTATATAGATTTAGAAATCTGGATACCACTCGCTAGGAATAATTATATTCAAGGTCTAGGTAATTAAAATCTTTACCTACCATTATTCATTGATAATAGCCAACACGTGTAGTTGATTATCAACACATGGACATTTTGATAGTAATAAAATGCTAAACTGAACAGGAATTATTAGACTAGCTGTTAAATCTGAGAGTATGTTACTGGTGAGGCACAGGCACCTGGTGGTTGTATTAGGCGCTTGTCTCGGTTGTTATGAGCAAATACTAAATAAGAAACAACTTAAAGGAGGGAAGGTGGGCTCATTTTGGGTCACAGATTGAAGAGGACACAGTCCATCATATTCGGGGAAGGCACTGTGGAAGATGGCCCATTGTAAATGGGAACCTATGGCTGGAAGAGTATTGTTCCTCATGTCTCAGCAGAGCTGAAAGCAAAGAGCAGATGGCATCAGGCTATAAACCTCAAGGCCTGTCCACAAATACCTAATTTCTCTGCCAATGCTCCCTGTCCTACAGATTCTACAACCTCCTGAAGCATCACAGAGAGCTAGAAACCAAGTGTTCACACATTTCACACCTAAACAACACCTAAGAAACCCAGGGAAGCTGAGTTCCACTTCACAGATACCTTCATGAAATGACATTAGTTTGGCTTCCCAGCTGCTGGACTTGAGGCTGGCACTGAAGTTTTGGGTCCCTAATGTCCTCTGCTCTAGGCTACTGTCTTGTATCCTCTCAGTGAATAAGCTGGGTAAGCCAAGAATTCCCTCCCAACACTCACTTTCTTCCAGGACCAAAGAGCCAGTTGATGGCTACTCAGAGCCAACAATGTTACCTGCACCTCCATGTGATGGCACACACAGCTGAACACCATGCTTGTTGAATATCCCATAGATACAGTTTTCCTCAAAGCTTTAGCATTGCTGCTGATAGTGGTGCTTTCTAGGGGTCAACATTCAGGCACAATAAAAAAAAAAAAAAAAAAAAAAAAAGTGAAATAGCCATGTATTTGCCCAAGGATTTCAGATAAACATCCTTTCTGAGGTTTCATTAAAAAAAAAAAAAAAAAAAAAATGGCTGCATCCTTTGATTCCCACGCTTTTGTTCAGATCGCTCAGCACTAATTCAGCAGCCCTGGAGTTACCATGTGAAAATATGTCAGTGACCTCACCGTCTCAGGGGTGACGGCATGCTGATAAATCACTGATATGAAACTTAAGCTGCTGTAACTGCACAGTGGCATCACTCCAGTTAGAATGTCACATTTTATTAAGATGATTATTTTTAAAAAATATGACCACACTGGAGATCACTGTATCACTGTCAATAACCCCAGGATGGAGATAGTCTACACACACACACACACACACACTTGGTCTCACAGGTAGCCAGGGTGCCACATCTCAGACAATACTCTGGTTTGTCCTTTTGAAGTTTGGAATACAATAATAAGTATAGACCGGTTTTCTTTTTCATTTATCCATTTTTAAGTGATATAATAAAAAAATATCAAAATATGTTGCATGATTTTCACGGGAAGTAAGTCATAACATTTTAGGAAATGTATTTTAGTGTGACTCAAAACACTTTACATATTATATACTATCCATCAGAAAGAGGCCTGCTTGTGCGAAGGCTTCCTGAGCATTTAATTTCTTGTCTTTGTTTCCCTTCATCTGCATGTCACTGCTTTCCCCTAGGGGCCGTGGGGGCGCGATTCCTC
The DNA here is from genome assembly GCF_943737965.1 of Phodopus roborovskii. Lineage (NCBI taxonomy): Eukaryota > Metazoa > Chordata > Mammalia > Rodentia > Cricetidae > Phodopus > Phodopus roborovskii. Next base: position 177,089 of record NW_026125416.1, read on the forward strand.
CACCACCACCACCTGGACGAGGTGTCCTCACCCCTAGGGGGACCACTGTGACCCGTGGAGCTCTTCCAGTGCCACCAATAGCAAGAGGTGTCCCTACACCTCGTGCCCGGGGGACAGCGGCAGTACCAGGATACAGAGCACCCCCACCTCCAGCCCCTGAGGCTTATGAAGAATACGTAAGTACCCCCCAAGAAATCTGTAATTAGAGAGCTAAATTTACTGGCTCAGAAGGAAAACTCCATTCCACCAAAGTAGAAGGTAATGTTAGCTGCAGCACACAAATGTCTTGCAGGGGGGCTGATGGGAGATGTCATTCTGTAAATATGTTTCTCTTATTGGTTAATGAATAAAGCACTGTTGGCCAATTGGAAAGCAAGATAGGTGGGCTTAGGATTCCAGAAGTAGGAAGGAGGAGATTCAAGATGGAGGACGGGGGAGAAGAACGCCAGCCCCTCTCTCCGGTAAGAAAGACCACGTGCAAGTACTTAGATTAATAGAAATGGGTTAATAATTAAGACAGAGTTGCTGATAAGAAACAAGTAACTGGCCAACAGCATTTATTTTTATTACATTATTTGGGGCTGGCGTGGTGGTGGGGCCAGACCGGCAAGGGAAAACCTACTCCTTACAGAGGGCCTACATTGGATTCCCTGAACCCATATAACAGTTTATAAGCCTCTGTAATTTTGCTTTCATGGGGCTGTGATGTTCTCTTATGGCCTCCGAGGGCACCAAGACATGCATGTGGTATGTATACGTACATGCGAACAAACATTCACACACATAAAATAAGGATAAATAAATATATTTCAAAATACATTACAAAAATAATTTGTGTCTTTAATCTCCCTAGGATGGTGACTCTGTAATCTAAGCATTTATTTCATTCTCCCAACAAATACTCTCTTCTTAAATGCCTTCTGCAAATCATTGCTCTTAAGTTCATACCCTTCAGTAATAATTGCTATCATGGGCTGGGCACTAAAATCATATAGATCCTTATACACTGGCTAATTACTAGTCAAAACTTGATCCCCAAATATAGTGATTATGGTTGATAGGTTCCACTCAAGAAGATACTAATGCTTAGTGTTTGGTATGCTTTAAACATGATGTTATTGTTTTAACATAAAACACTGGAAAAGGTCTTAAGGACGTGGAGAATGATAAACTCAACTTCTGTCCTCTATATGTTCGTGCAAAAATGAGATAATCCACACATACATGTACATACCACACACACTCATATACACCCATACACACACATTGAAAAACACTAAAATGAAAGGGAAAAGTTTCCTTGCCATTAATTAAAAACTTCTGTGGTATATGTAGCACTTTGGAAGAGAGAAGAAACTGGGCTGACAGAATTGTGGTTTTTCGTGTATGTTTGCATTGTTGGTGCAGCAAGCATTGAGGACGAGATAAGAAAGAACTGCAAGAGCATAAGAGGAAATAAACACAACATTCTGAATGGGGAAGACCCAGAAAGGCGTGGTCTTCAGGAAGATTAAAACAGCAAAATCATGTTACTGTCTCACGCCTTTGCCTACTGGACCTCGGTTATTTTAAGTTATTTTCTGAGATCATGGGAACAGATGTATGAATGGACACGATCAACAGCAATTTCATAAGGCTGGCATTTTACTGGAGGTCTTAAGAAAGAAACATTGCGTCAGTAAGTGAAGGAGGGTGGGGTAAAGAAGGCTCAGAGGCGGCAGAGATGAGGTGGTCAGTTCTGTAGGATGGTCTGTTAGGGAAAGTCTCGTGAATTTGTGGACAGTGACTAACTTGGAGAAGCACTGTCTAAACTAAGGGGCTGACTTATAAACAGCATCCCAAGTAGGATACCCAGCAATTGTATTTATTATAAAGTTGAATCTTTTCATGATGGTGGGGGATCAGTAAGATGGGAGCTGGAACAGAATGTGTGAGGAAAAGTAGTAAATACATTCTCAGAGGACAGACTAATTCATGGTGCCAAGTAGAAGATTTTTGAGGAGACAATAATATGCTCAGATTAGATTAGTTTTTATACCACTGGTTCTTTGTAGTTCATGGACACCAAACCGTGACTACTGAGATATATTGAAAAGAAAAAAAAAAAATACCATGCAGAAGTGCTGTGACTCACTATAGCCTTCCTTGACAACATGGATGGCTTGGAGAGGAGAGAGGCTGGTGCAAATTCCCTGGGAGAGGGATCTTTTCGAATTTGCTCATGAGATAGGTGTGGCTGGGCACACTAAGGGGTCATTATCCTTTTTGTTTGTTTTTGTGAAATTTTTATGAAATGAAATGTTGGGGCTAATAGTGGGAATAGGCGTTAGAATGAGGAGACTGGGGGTGGGTGGGGTAAGGCAAGAGTTCAGTTTGGGATGGAGCTGAGGGGAAGGCCTTCTGCCCACAGGAACCATGGCATTACTGCCCAGATGCAGTGTGCACTGTGAGGACAAATATTCCTAAACACTTATAGGCACCAGTAACTGCTTATAACACTGTAAGTATTGATTAAAAGCTAACCATAATATAAAATGACATTGTGTGTTTTTCTTAATGTCTTTCTACTATGGATTTATTTAATTCACAGTTGTTTATGTTTTCTTGAAACTAATCAGGCACTATTGATTTTAAATAGCTAGTAAACATTTGACCTTATGTTATTAGAATATAAACTTGGCATTGTGGGAATGTTCTGTGTGGAAGTTCCATAATGAAGTGTATGTCATCAGACCTTGAGGAATGCTTGGACCGAGCAGCTAGGAAACTGCAGGGAATATTTCATCCATCTCTTCTTGCCTTCTTGCCTTCCTTTTAACTTCTCTTTTCTATCCTCTGCTGCACTCCATGGCATTTGTTTAAAATGTATATAACAGTTAACATTATCCAAGGTGCCATGCAAAGAACACTTCCAAATAACGACAGAACATTGTCAGGTGATAACCCTTCGGTTATTGAGAATATATACCGTTTGAAGTTTATCAGCTTTTTTATTGACTTTCACCTAATAAATATTAATACAGTTGTATTACATGTATGACATGTACCTATTTGTTTGATCTTTGGTTCTTGAGTCCAAAGTTTCCATTTCTCTGTACAGATACTTAAGCTACGTGCTAAATTGTCCATTTCATAAAGTTAATACTCCATAATGCACAAAGCATTCATTTTTAGTAATATCTGCTCACCATTTTTGCTAAGTCCAGACATAACTATGGTTCTTAGCACTCAAAAAAACTTCACATAAACATTTTGCTGGCTAGTTTATGTCAACTTGACTCAAGATAGAGTCATTTGGGATGGTAGCGAAATCAATTAAGAAAATGCACCCATCCCCACCCAGAATGACCTGTGTTTTCTATGGAGAAACACTGGTTTTTAGAGGAGAGGAAGCAGACATCCCTGTATCTCTCCAACAACATAGCATGGAGAACAGGAAAGGCTGGGTACATAAAGGTTATTTTTTTTAAATCTCTTAAATCACAGGAAAACCAATTACTGACTATATTTTACAATTATTTTCTCTTAAAAAATAATTTAGTGGGTGCATACAAAATTTCAGATGCGTCTGCTGGACCGCCGGCGGCGATCTCTAGGGTCTCTAACTGGACTACAGGTAGCGACCACTGCTTTCTGCTGAATTTTCAGATTCCTCTGTAAGAGGAAGGAAAAACAAAAGTTTAAGTGTCTCAGTAACAAAATAATAGCACCATGCTGCGCTGATAGTGAAAAATCTCAAAGGAGTTCTTAACTCTCAGATAAAATTTCACAGAAAAGGTTTCCTGTTATTATAAATCACAGTGTGAGTCAATTCCCTCTTCACAGGCTCTCCTGCTGAGCCTAAGCATTAAGTTTCTGGCCACACAGAATGTATGGAGGTAATCAAATCCATCCACGCCTGCAGCTGGCCTGTGAGACACCGCTTACAGTGATGGAGACCTCTGCTTAAGAACATAATTAGGCCATATATATACATATGTACACATGTATGTGTGTGCATGTAGATTTCGTGTGTGTGTGTGTGTGTGTGTGTGTGTGTGTGTGTGTGTGTGTGTATTTGGGTTTTCTTATTCCCACCTTTAAATATTTGAAAGCTTCTTTTTTGTTAACGCCTTCTGATGGAATACATTCACAGTTTAGAGATCCATCATCATAACTGAGGAAAATTTTAAAAATTAAAAATTGAATTTTTAACAAAAAAAAACTCACATACAATAAACTGGAATCACATCAGACCTGCCAGAGGCTAGAAGTGAAATGCCACCTTTGAAGGTGCAGCTGGCTCCAGTCATAGTCTGTTAAGTCACTCAGGCTGAGGCTGATGCTACCAGTGAGCTATTAATTTCAATGAGATAGTAGAGGCGGAGCCAGATGCTTAGGGCTGGCTGTGTACTGTCCTCTGTCTCTAGAAGCTCTGCCTTCTTTGTAACACAGTTGCTTCTCTCAGTGAAGAGCACAGCAGAATCCTACGTGGCGTTTGCTCACAGAGTCTGTATACCCGTGTTAGCAGACGGCCTATACTTCATCTCCATCCAGGCAGAGACTGGATGTTCAAGTCAATATTTAGCAAATTTTCCCTTCCCTTCATAAATACCTCCAGCTACAGAGAACTAGGTACCTCATGAAATCAAGTGATAGAAATACGGCCATCTACAGGGTTTGGAAAGCCTGGAAATCATACCAATCTGGGGAAACAAAGTTGGTCAGATAACCATGTGAACTATGGATTTGCTATGTGGGGCTCTTATCTTACTGCCTCATTTGTTACAACTCATTTTACCTTATCATTTCCCATTTACAAGCTTTCACATATCCCAAAAGCAGAAAATATTTTTCTCAAAAATTGACTTTCCAGTTCTTTGTAAACTGCTTTGTAGCAACAATAAGATTAACCTACTTATTATATTTTTTAGAAATCATATATATATATGGCACACACACTATGGCACATATGCACATTTTGTTAATATTAGGTACAGAATGGTATAAATTACACATGTAATTAATACTGCCTGTCTTAGGACTTCTACTGCTGTGAAAAGACACTGCGACCATGGCAACTCTTAATAAGGGAAAACATTAATTGGTGTGACTTGTGTATAGTTTAGGAGGTTCTGTCCATTATCATCACAGTAGGGCCCATGGCAGCATGCAGGCAGACATAGTGCTGGCTACACCTTGATCAAAAGACAACAGGAAGTAGACTGTGACACTAAGAGAGGCTTAAGCAAAAGACAGCTCAAAGCCCACCCCCACAGAGTCACATGTACTTCACCAAGGCCACATCTCCCAAAAGTACCACTCCCTAGGAGCTTCTGGGAGCCAATGGCATTCAAACCACCACGCTGCCCATGTTACCTTAAAAGTAATTGCCATCCCTGGGCATGGATGTTTTACAAAGCTTCTAAAATGGAGATTGCATACAGGAGAATCTTTGAGAACCAGGGGGAGGAGAATTGGCACGAACAGAGAAAACCCAGGAAAAAGTATCTTCATCTCAGATGTAGAGAACTTGGGAGAACAAGTTAGACAGAAAGTGACCTGCAGGTGTCTGAGAAGATAAACTAGGCCTTTGGAGAAAATCGGGATCTTTCCGTTATTTTGGGAGAATGGAAATGAGACTAGGAAAAGAAGATTTAGGGCTGCCTCCTGAGGTGTGGCCTGGACTTGTGAGATTAGGGAGGAATGTGGTAAACTGAGATGTATGTGGTCCTGGAAGGCTAGGGAGGGAGGCAGTAAGGTGAGATGTGGCCTGGACTATGGAGTTGGGGAGGGATGCCATCAACTGAGATGTACATGGTCCTGTAAATTTGGGGAGGGATACATGTGGTTAGCTGAGATGTGCATGATTGTGTGAGGCTAGAGAGGGATGAGGTTACCCTGAAATGTGCCCTGGTCTGTGAGGTTAGGATGATATGCAGTTAGCAAGGGCAATAGAAAGATAGATAAGGATGACCATATTGGACCGGAAAGGCAGCAGATGTTTGTGGGGTTGGGGGTGGGTGACAAAATTAAGTGGTTTTCACTCACCATGTAAAACTGTGTGAGGAAAGTCAGTTGGCGTGGCTGTTTGTGAGTGCATGCTGAGCAGAGCACTGTTTGCAGTTCATTCAGTTGGGCTGCCTGAGCTACTTTATTTGTGGGAGTTGGGTGTTGCTTTTGTTGGGATGTAGGAAATCCAGTGCTGTTCTAACACTGCATCTGGTGTCCTGACAACAGCATGCATGTGCACAGGTAGCCTGCTAATTGACTGAGCTGCAGTGCTAGTCCGGGAAGCATGTTTTTTTTTTTTTTTTTTTTTTTTTTTTTTTTTGCAGAGGAAGTACAAGATTTGACTGTATTAGTCAGAATCTCTTCTGTGCAAACTCTTCATATCACTGCCCACAGCCGTGAAAGAAGTGAGGCAAAAAGAATCTGCACATAGCCCACAATGAGTTGAGACATTGACTGCAAAACACCAATAATAACAAATATTTTTTTCCCGGCCATCTAAGATAGAAAAAGAAATTCCAGTATTTTCTCCCCCTCTGTAGATATTTTAAAAATGAAAGCACATTTATGTTATAGGTTGATCAGAGACTATTATTTTAACAGAAGGGAAAGGGTCTTGGTGCTAGCCCAGTGGTAACAAACATGCTTTCTGCTCAAGTGAGAGAACCTGAGCTTGCATCCCCTGGTCCTACTTAAAGACACAAAGCTGAACCCACAGTGCAAACATGTCCAATCTCCGTGCTTCATGGCAAGATAGGAGGCATGCAGGTAAATACCAGAAATTCCCTGGAGGCTGGTAGAGAAGCCAGGCTGGTAGCCTGTATCTCCAACAAAGTATACTTTGTTGCCTTATAAGGCAGAGACCATAACCCATATTGTTCTCTCTCTCTCTCTCTCTCTCTCTCTCTCTCTCTCTCTCTCTCTCTCTGTCTCTCTCTCTCTCTCACACACACACACACACACACACACAAACACACACACACACACACTCACAGAGGGGGAGAGAGGAGAAAGAATATGTTTTGTGGATTTTGTAATGTCTCTAGGTTTTAAGCTTCTAAAACTTTGTTGGTTTTGACTTGTCAAGCAAACAAAACACTCACTCTCATGTTGATCTCATATCCATGATTTCGTGATTATTTTTCCTGATCGAATGTGAACTTGTGTCTTTTAAAGCCACAGGAAGTCTGGGTCTGTCCCTATAGAGATAAATGTGCACAACATTTATAGAAAAATGTATGTGGGAGTCAGGAGAGGGAGAGATTGTTTAAAGGGGCCACTGACTATGCCTGCAAAATGCATCTGCGTTTACTCAGAATAATGGGAGTGCTCTAGAAAAGCCATTAGGTGTAGAAAGCTGTCTTTTTTACAAGGATTGTGAGAAAATTAAAGTGAAGATAAAGGGCCTTGGGTTCTTTAAGTGCCTGTAAGTACATAAGATCCTACCCCCCCAAAAAAACTGTTGGCCTTACATACGTGCTTATATAAATACTCTGCAGTAACTCATCTACTGATGGAGTTGAGAGGAAGAAAACAAGTCTCCGTAGGTGCACAAAACATCTCCTAGTTTCCAAAGGCGTAAGTCCAATTTATTTTTAAACCACTCCATATTTTCTGCAAAGGCTAATGTGCAGACTTCAAAGACATGTACCCAGCGCACAAAACAGAGCAGGAAGAACAGAGATAATTAAAATTCGGCCAGTGCTACATGAGAAATTTTGGCTTAGTATAATCAATCATGTTAACCTAATTTACAAAATGCATTCTGACAAATTTTGAGCCTCTCTTTTCATCAGTCTTCACTGAGCCTATTGGCATTCTGGCCCATCCTGTCATTGAATCCAGCCTAGGAGGTATCCTTCCAGTAACCATGAGAGAACTAGAAATCTCACTGACAAATCAATAGTCCTTAAAAGTTCCGCCAATGAGCTCAAGCTGACAACCTTCAGTTTCATGTGCGCAGAGAACTTTTTGACAGGGGAGGGAAATCGGTATTAAATGATAATTGAAATCAATTTTTGTACCATTTATAGAAGGAAAGATTATGAGTCTGATCTATAATGCATTTTGAGGGTGGCCATATATGATGGTTTCTGTGTAACAGCCAAGGACCTTCACCCAGAGAGAGAGGAGACTTTTATTAGAGCTTTCAGATTAGATATTTGTATTCCATTAAACATTCTTGTTGGAGTTTCATGCTCTAGTCTCTTCTTATTAGAGACTAATTTACCAGAATGCATTGCAGGATTTTGTTTGTTGAAATGGAACTAATATTTAAAATGGCCGAAACATGTGAGGTTAATGGGATGTGTTGCAAAGCTGTGGGCTGGGCATCATACTACCGTGGTTCTGAGTTCAGAGGAAGTTAGTGAGATCTAAGCACAACTGCATAATAAATTACTTCCCAGATAATAAAACACTCATCCTTTAAATCCATCGCCATTCTTCCCCCATAGTAGAAGTCTGGATGAGCCATCTTTCTAACATGATAGATTTCAAGTCACTTTAGAATAAAGGAGGGTTTGGCAACAATACTCAGATTGGGCGTAAACCTCTACCTAAAAATGATGAAGATGAGGAATGTCTCTTGTAACATAGTGACAAAAATGAGTTTTCTCTCTTTGCTCTTATTTGCAATGAATTAAATCTTACATATGGAAGTTTGTGTGCAGGGAAAGCATGAGGAACCAGTACCATTGTCCAAGGAACCAGCCCAAGAGTTGGGGTTTCAAGCTAGCTAATCAGTCCCTAGTCTACGCGAACTTGGGTGAATTATCTGAGGCAAATATCTTCTTTACAGACTGCATGCAAATCAAAGAAACAAAAAAAGTCACGTGAAACTGAGTAGGTTTTACTCATCATTTTTCAGAGAGGAGATTTTGCATGGTATTATTTTCTTTCTCTGAACATTACCCTTTTCATTTGAATGTGCATACGTCTTACAGCCACACACTGCTAAAGTGCCCACTACAATAACAGACTGACAGCAAAGGAAAGAAGATGAGCAGATGTTCAACAGAGCTTCTGGAGGTAGTGTGCAGGTGGTTACCTTGTTTAGTGATGAATGAACTGGGATCCTCATATTTTGTTTTTTACAAGACTGTAGATACAGTAATGCCGACAGCTATGAAGCCACCTACTTCTGATGATAAATTCTCCCATGTCACATCACTGGGGGTGCTTTCGTGCTGCTGTCCGTAATAGTCTAGTGTTGCAAGGCACTGCCAGACAAATATTCACACGAGTACAGCGCTTGTTTTCTCCGGAAACAACCTGTTAGCAATCATCCTTTACACAGACTCCAAGTTTAATGCATCCTTTAAAGAAAAAAAAAAATGTATTCGGCAGTAAAAAACCATGTGGAAATTGATCTTGCTGTAAAATGTAGAACCTTAGTTTTGACGTGAAGGCCATAGAGGCTTTCACATCAGTAAGACAGGGAAGGAACAAATGAATTGCAAGGCAATGGTTCAGAGGCCCCACAGTGAGGAATGGAAGCCATTGCAAAACCCAGTGTTTCAATTCAGCCATTCATTTGTCTACTCAACTATCAAGACACTCCACATCATAGATGAGTCAATGACAGTGCCTTCTTTAACATTTGGAACGTGATCATCCTGACTCTATAGACCAACAGTGAAATATCAAGAAAGATGTACCAAGTAATGTTTTTAAATACAATGATCCACTAAACAATATTTTTAACTAATATAAATAATCAATTGTTCATTATTAATAATTAACTAATAATAATACAAGTATAACTCCTTAAATTGGTGATAGAAAATCTAAACTTATAGTATATAAAAAGTCATATAAAATTAACTATTACAGAAATTGGGAATCAAAATAACTACTATTATCAGAAAGGTAAAAAAAAAAATCTTATTTGTGTTTGCTGACTGTTAGATGGCTGATTGTAATGACATGTTACAGGCTAACTACAGTTTAATAGAAGAACAAATTCTCGTGCTTGATGGAAATATGGAGAGTACTCATGATCCTCTCATTTAGTAAGGGCTCACTTACGGACACTTAATGGTGACTGAATTCTCCAGTGAGGACTGAGCAGGTCTTGAAATTCTGGGTTGTACAATGCAGGCAGCATCTTCAGGCAGCTGTGGATTCTGGATGAAACAGACCAAAAGGCAGACCTTACTGCCACTTGTATTTCCCTCGTTGAGCACAGGCTTGTCTCTTCTCTTTGAATGCTGGCCTTCTCATGGATGCTCCCTCCCTGGACCATCTTCCCTGTCACTGTATCCTAATTCTAAAACTAAAAGAGGAAGAAAACCACAGAACCTCACCTCATCCAAACCTTCTTCCTGGGCTAAATTCTGATGTATTGGCATGCCTACCTGATTTCACTTTCTAGCCTACACACACATTTACAGCTAGTGGAAATTGGACCCGTGTGACCCACATGAGAATTGTCACCTCTATTCCCTAGCTAACTCCTGAAAAGAAATGCTTAGGTCGGATGGCCTTTAGTGGAGTAGTTGTAAATAACATTTACCCTCTGTTCCGCTAGGTACGTGAACTGTGGGGAACAATGGTATACCTTTTCCTTAGTTATTTTTACTGTTTTGTAGGTAAATGATGAGTAAGACTTAATATAAATCAATGACATTTATCAGACTATTGAAAGAAAGCGGAATTCTCTGCCACAGCCCGAGGGCGAAAGAAATCCCAGGGGCTTTTGAGTCATAGCATTGCCTCTGACTAGACTCCAGCATTGCTGCCGAGTTTGAGACGCCATGCTTGCAGGGTGTATCCAGACCAGACCCACAGGTCTTGGTTGCTCAGATTCCGATGCGCAGAGTTGATTTGGTCTCATCACTAAGATCTGAAGCTGGCTGTTTCTGTCATGCGGAGCTCTGTGATCCTGTAACACTGTTTTCTTTATGACATTCAACGTGTGATATAGAGACCCAAAGTGCAGAGAAACGCA